>NC_041358.1:4981874-5046874 GCF_900634415.1 Cottoperca gobio | reverse complement strand
AGTTTTAGGAGCTCAACTAAAAACACACAATTCTTCACTTACCAATTGGTGGGAAGTTTTTTCTGTATGTGAACCACAGTCGTGAAGTGACATCTGATAAAATGTCATCTTTCTCTACATGAAGACCAGAGATCACCATATTACAATACAACCTCAAAGAAAAGTATTAAAGTTATAACTTAAATACTTATTTATCTCTGTGTAACATGCACACTTTATTCCACAGTCCTACCTGTGAGTGCGTTGTATTCTTTCCCTAAGATCCAAACAGGCTCTGAGGTCTCGGGAAAATCTTCAAATTCTCCAAAGCGAAGTGTGTCGTATGTCAAGGTTGCTGCAAAAGAGGACAAGAGCCAAACATGTGTGGGAAATCACAGGGGAGAACATGCGTGTGTTCATGTTGTTAACCACAAACCACTTGTTGAAGCTAATAATAGTGAGGCTGTTTGTCAGGGAGTAAAGGTGTGGTACCAATTAGTTGCTATAATAATTTGAATAACTTCCAGGAAGGATGTTCTATATACATCCATCTTTAAAAAGCATTTTGGATTTGTAATCTTTGTTTCTGTAGATCAACCAAGGTCTCAATTTATGTTAGGGAGCAAATGAAGGAGGAACCTCCTTCCTGTGGGATAAATATTACAGTATGTCTGGAAGTCTTATCTTTCTCCATAATAATACATCATAATTTATTTGTTGATTATATTCTGTATTATTATTATTCAGAAACTGAACTTAAGTTATCAGATAAATGTAGTGCAAAAAAAGCACAACATTTACCTACAAAATGTAAAATTAAAATATTAAAGTAAAGTAAAGTAATGGACACCACACCACGGTTTCATTTCCTAATTTTGATGCCTGTTATTATTCACTGGAAATGTATTTACGCTTTAGATGTAAAGTTAAAAAAAATAGTTCATGTGGTTTATGCAAACACTACGTTAACAACATAACTAAAAACAGACAGGAAAAGTTGACTAGCTAGCTCACTAACGTTACCTGTGACTTAGCTTGGACACAGAAAGGCTAAAGAAGGGATGTTTTTAGCATTCGTATGAAAAGGAAACGAAATAATAAGTCTGCTCGCATTCTCTGAATACCATTAAAAAGTACGTAAGTGTTGCTGCATATCAAAGCTAATAGCATTCCCGGTGCTAACAGTAGCATTATAACTGCTGTGATGGTGACAGTGCATCGACTGGGATGTTCATCTTGGGCGTAACATATCGTTAGCATAAATAGTCAAACCAAGGACGGAATCAAAATTATCAAGTGTGAAACTTAATAACAACATTTGACAATAACACATGACACCGTACAGGAAGTTATACAGCCGTGAAGCAAGCTGTCAAAGCGAGAAACACAGCACATTTTGCAATAACAGCAGGCTAACGTTAGTTAGCAGTTAGCTTTAGTCATCATTTTTAGCAGGCTAACGTCACCGAGGCTACAAAACAATACGTGTTGGACTGGTAGCTGGAGTTGGCAATCCTGTCATGACAGAGCAGGGAATTTGTTGCAAGGTATGACATGGCGTTGTTGTACTTATTTTGCTGCCAAACTAACCTGCTTAGGGAGAAAAATAAATGTTATTTTACTATAAAATATCGCTTACCTGCATCCATCCCGACGATCTTCACCCTATCTTGTTTGTTGTTCTCTGGACTCCGACCCGGTGGACCAATGGGAGCGGAGTCCTGCTGTGGAATTCGGAGAGAGGCGGGACATTTCTTACGACATCCAATAAGATCTTATTGCCATGTCACGTTGCCCT
Source organism: Cottoperca gobio (assembly GCF_900634415.1). Lineage (NCBI taxonomy): Eukaryota > Metazoa > Chordata > Actinopteri > Perciformes > Bovichtidae > Cottoperca > Cottoperca gobio. The sequence continues at coordinate 5,045,097 of NC_041358.1, read as the reverse complement.
AACCAATCAGTAATGGCTGACGTATTAATTCCGTTGAAAACAGTTTCCGGTGCACTCACGTTACAGATAAAAAATAGATATGATATGCATGACGCTCCCTTTTGACCATAAAGCAGTTACTACTTTTTTCCATTTCACACATTCTTAGAGCCTTTAGTTATTAATTAATTAATAATGACATGTTAGTTAATGTTAGTGAAATGGTGTCATCTTTTTTAAAATACAGAATTGGGAGTACATAAACAATAATTTGGTCAGCAGTGGTTGCCTCTAAGATTTGAAATTGGCAAAAATACTAGATCCTACAGCAGAATTAAAAAATATAAAGGAAGATACACGACTGAAAACCTTTGAGAAATAAGATTTATTTTTAAAAAGGGCGGGGAGTGTTAAACTAAAATGACATACAGTAAGATCAGTGGAAGGGTGAAGTGCATCAGGGGAGGTTTGAGATGCAGTTTTAAACACCTGCTTACATTTAGCCTGAAGTATTTAGTTGGAAAATGTCTCCATGTGGTTGGAGAATGTCCTTAATTAATTCAATACATTTTACTCAAAGTTAAATCTGTCACCCGTCTGTGTCTAGTGATTCTGATTCAACCACTAGGTGGTAACAAAAAAGCCATCAATGTTTATGCCTTCTCTATAAATGTAATACTTTAGATATTACAGTAACATTTCAGGAAGTAATTACAGGATGGGAATTATAGTAGTTTTCAGCTGTTGCTAAGAGGCCAGATGAATGGAATAAAAAAGTAAGTTTGCATTCCCACAAAAAACAAAAACACAGCCAAAAAGATTTACGTCTTTGCTGTCATAGATGTTGGAGAAAGAGGGATTCACTTTAATTTCTTGATACTACAAACAGTTTAGAAATAGTCCAACACTGTAACTTTGGACTCTGGACACTTCACACAGCAATCTAACTCTCCAACCGCCATGTCTAACCTTACTGTTGTTACTGTCGCCGTGTTTAAAGTACAAAATCTTGTCTTCTATTCTCAGAATACAGCTCTTATTAGCACCATGTGCAAATGCTTGTGACTTTCCATCATTAAATCGGTTCAGCCTGGTATTATATATTTTAGTCATGTAGTGGCATTATAAGGCCTTTATTCAATCTGGAAGACCCCTTCAATGGTCTGAACACTTACCTTCTGGAAAACAGTTGCAAAGCAAAATCTGTTTATTAACAATTTATTAACATATAACATATAACGCTGCTGATTTGGTGGATTGTTGTAAGAACCATTTATTATTGTTAATATTTACAGTTGCAGATGACTCACAAACATGTTTATTTTCTAGGACTCCTAATACTACATGCTGCATAAAAGTGAAATTATTCATGGAATAATCTACTCACAAAATGAAATGTTATCAAAGTGAAAATATATATATTGTAACTTGCATTGCTGCAATTACAGTTCAGCAATATACACTAACTCACGGTGAACTACAAAGAGAGAGAAAAACTGAAATACATATATGTAATAATTGTAGGCTCAATTCATCAGACTCATTAGGGACTGTACAAACATTTTTTTTTTTTGGGGGGGGGGGATACTGTATCTTATAGTTGATTTTTAAAAACATATATTCTTTTCTCTTTGCTTGACTCCCCTAAACATGCTCAGAGTACTGAGTGAGCACAACTCATTTCAATATTAATAATTTAAGGAGGAAAAGCTCAAATAATTTAAGATGGTGTGGCCCAATTAGAACATTTATAAGTTAGTGGAACCCCAGTCATTGTAGGTAAAACATAAATGGTGTAATATTCTTTAAAAGAAACTCAGGTTAACAGGGAATGCCACAAGCACACGTTAGTGAGGAGGTGCAACAGTGTGGAACATGGAGATATCCTTCATCTGTCCATTACGTTGTTTTTCCTGATGCACAAAAACTATCAACTCATCCAAATCAATATGTTGTTTTATGCTGAGTTAAAATGGGGTTAAAATCCAAAGTATTTCCAAACGGCGCCATCTGTAGTGTGATGAGGTTGATCCAACCTCGCAATGTGAAGCGCTGTGATTCCTTGGCGAGTTTTTTTTCTCGTAAATTTGTGATTTAATCTCAGAGAATATTACATTTTTCCAGCTCTGTTATTTTTTCAATTTAATTTTTTTGATCTATAATGGCCCTATTACACTGTCGTAGAAATAGAATATAGATCTAGAGGGAGAAGAAAAATAATAACCCTCCCATGCTCTCCCAAAAATAAATATTTTAAATGAATATGAATTAATCACTTTCGTACAGTCCCTTAGTTAAAGAAAAACACATTGTACTTGCATTTATCTAGTCTGTTAGGCCATATATGCCATTCAGGTGAGAAGTGTAGATTTTGTTCAGGACCTCATGAATGGCCGAGGAATATTTTCTATTTCAGTTACGATTTCCAACCACTAGGGGCAGCCAAACCACTGCCAAACAAACAGGCAGCAAAAAAGGAAGTTCTGCTGTTTGTGAAAAAATTAGAAGCTAAAAACATTGCGTGATTTTATACATTCAAATCAAATGTGTGCCATAACATAACCTTTCACAATAAATAGAAAATCTAGCATAGGAAGCAGAAGAAGCAAGGACAGTAAAGGGATACATGTCGGTGTTCATCCATGAAGGCTCAGTGCAAAGTAGTGTCAACATAATCCAAAGCAGTGGATGCTTTAGTGGAGTGGTGCTGGTGGTGTTCAGTGCTGCTCAGGCTACTAAAATCCAGTGTGTGACTTTGTCTCTCACTTCTCCCTTAGGAGGTATAACACAGTGGCCTTCACATAGTGTCCAAAGGCACAGGCAGCAGACACCAGCCAGTGAGAGCGGAAGCTGGGATCAGTGTTCACCACGCATTTTGTTACATCAACCTGGAACAACAGAGAGGACACAGGGCTCACCAAATGAAATCAGACTGTGGAATGAAACTACAAAAGTCACATTTGAAGCAAACACTCAACAGAGAGCTCTTATAAAGCCCACATGTGTTCTTGATTTGTCAATATTCCCAGAATCTGCAGTGCCCACAAATATGTTATTTTTAAAGCCAAAGCCCATTCTGTAATCTCAGCAATGCTTACTTCAAAAATCTACTTATATAACTAGAACATTTTCATAGACAATGAGATTCCCCAGAGAGCACCGTTAAATGTCACTTCTGACGCTAAACACTTCTCTCTCTTCAGTTATTTAGCTTTCCCACCCATCATCTCCTAGTGTAGAAGTATTACAGTTTGAGTTTAAACTGCGACAGTTCCCTCATTTGTGCTTACGAGGTCAGTTGTACAAAGCGTTGCTCTTCTTTGTGTCACACTCCAATTCTCTTCAAAACAAAAGTGACTTGGGTGCCATGTGTCTGAGTACATGGGCACATTTGTTCACTTGTTGTGCTCTTTCCATCAGAGCAGAACATAGGCAGAGGCACGCTGCCAGGCCTTGTTCCTTTCTTGGGAACTTTTTTGTTTCTGCAGTATTCTTTTTAAACAGGAATTTTCCCAATAACAGGATTCTACAGAAGACACATCTACTATTCTGCATGAAGCTGTGGAAAGGATATGATGTCTATGCAACCACCCCAATAATCATAAACTATGATATATATGATCTTTAATCAGTATAGTATTTGCACCTCATGACTTTATGAACATTTATCTTGTATCATACGGTAATGTATTTTCTGTTGTAGCTATTCAGCTATGAGTTTGTATTATTTTGTTATACCAGTCAGTGTTTCAGTAAAATATTATATATATATATATATCTCCATGCAGCTGTACGTGGCGCAATTCATTAGAAATAAAACAATTAGCCGATTAATTGATTGACAGAAATAATATGGCAGCCCATAGGGGACTTTATTAAAATGATAATGTAAACTTTAAAAACTAAAATAATCCACAATAGCATTATACTGTCCCAGATTTGTATGTGTTATTTGACTAAATGTTAAAATGCAGAGTGTGGTGAAATGTAAATGTAATACAATAGACTGTTGTGATTATTGCATTTGAAAAATAAATGTCAAATGTCGTTTTCATTTTCATATTGTAAGAAAATTGCATTTCTATTTTGACTTTAATATTGCTTGCATACATGGAAAATCAAGTTACATTCTTTTTTTTGCATTTCAAATGTTCAAATTTGACTTAACATTTGAATATTGTCTACTGTAAAGCGGGGTATGACTTTGAAAAATAAATGTCAAACAGCTTTGCCATTATAATTTTAATATGGTCATAGAATGCCCGTACGGGTATGTGACAATTATAATGCAAATTGGATTATTGCCTTTACATTTAAATTCACATTAAAATAAAACATACATATGAGGAAAATTGTAATGCTATTGTGAAATAAAACATTTATTTTCAAGTTTATATTATCATTTTAATAAAGTCCTTTCTGGGCTTCCATAACAATCATTTTCAAGCAAAACTGTCAAACACTTGATAGTTCTAGCTTCTCACATGTTAAGATTTGCTGCTTTTCTTTGATTGATATCTTTAAGATTTGAATATGTTTGGGTTTTGGGCACTAGGTCAGAAAGAAAGAGCAATTTAAAGATGACAACAAAAATGATAATATCTATTTTTCACTATCTTTTGTATATCTTCTATCTTTGCAGCCCTAATTTTCATAACACACATACCAGAAATATGAAGAAACTAAATCTGGCACTAGCTCCCGTTTATCATTTCAAGCCCGGTAAAATATCCCTATACTATGGATGATGAGACTTCAAACATAAGTGGTAGGTTTAGTGATTTTACAACTTCAGTTTACCAGCGTGAAACTAGAGGCCTTAGAGTCATTTCATCATCAAAACTCACACAAACAAAGTGATCAGGTTGAAAAAGAAAGTTTCCCTTACCCAGCCCCCTCTCCTTTTTAACCAGGAGGTCAGGCTCTTGCGGACAAACTCCCCCATGCAGTCAACAATGGTATTGACCATGGCTGGGTGGCCGTGGCGCACACAGTCCACTGCCAAGGCTCCTGCCACGGCGTACAAAGAAACCACCTTCCCCCATGTCACACCTGACAGGAAACACACAAATTGTGGACTGTTAGAACAAAGCAAACTTCATCCTTACTTAAAGCTTCATGCATTTATGTTCTGCTATCTGATGTATGAACACATTGCCAAATTTTGCAAACAAATTATAATTTGAAGGTATTTGGAAAATGCAAAATCAAAGTGGACTTTGCCATTTTATGAGGATTTGGAGTAGTTTTTAGTGCAGCAAACGTCTGTCAGCAGCTCTCTTCAAAGATGGATGAACAAATTATAGAACCTCAGCAGCAGCCAGGCATTAGTCTGTCCCACAGAGAAGAAAATCCAAACACAGGGCTCGGGCAACAAGGCAGGCAGTACGCCTCGCTATATTAGTGAGCAGATCATTTTTCAAACTTAGTTCACATGTCGAGAAAAGCTTTCTGCCGCCGCACAATTTACAGTCAAAACTTCAGACTATTTTTGCAGTGTTTACATGTCTAGCAGATACAGCAGAGCCTTGACTCCTTGACTTCATCCATCTTCTGTAACTGTCATCGGATTCATTCTTAGGATGTCATAAACGGAGGTCATGTTTCTCTTTAACTCTGAATTCTGCAGAATGATACTCTATATTGTGTGCACATGTAATGCTGCTGTCTAATTTATGGCCAGTTTAGAGATTGAGAAAAGGTTTACCTTTTAAAACCAACTTTTTGCGACAGAGTGCTCTAAAAAATAAACACATAAAAGATCTGAGAAGTCTGGCAGCTACATGCCAGATACATCAAGCACTAACCATTCTGGATCCTACACACCACCCAGAATGCAACTCAACTGTGTCTTTTGTAGCAGTCCTCCTGGCTTTTAAATGCCTGTGACTTTCAAACTCCAAAGCCCTGTCAAAATGAAAGTTTCAAAGTCTAAGCGGAGCTAAACCTGATAACATCATTGGGTGTATTTTTCGTATTTTTTGTATCAATCCTTACACAATATATATCCAACACATTCTTAGTTATTGAAAATAAATGTTAATTTTTGCAATGTTAGACCAGAATCTTTAATGCATTCATTTTCCCATTGTATTCTGGTAATAAATAAATGAATGAATAAGGGCGAAAAAGAAACAGGCAAGTGTTGCATTAGGATTACCCTTCATATGGCAAAAGTGAGGGTCTTGCGACATCACAGTGCCTTTGAGGTAGAAAAATGACCATTATTAATCACAAAAGGAGTACTCCAGTGGTTTAGTAAACACATCCAGCAGGCAGAACAACATTAGCATTCATTTGGAGTCGTGTTCCTGGCCACAAGTCCAATATTCACTCTCCTCTTACCTCTGCTTTGTCTACCCCAACTCCTGAGGGATCTGGCTCTTTAGCTGCTAAATGCTCCACTACCTTTGCTTCCGCAATACACATAGTGATTTCAACCATTGTTAATATAATAATATTGATCAGAACAGCTTTAAATAAAGGTTTCAAAACCGGGCACGGGTGTAACATGAAGAGTGGGAGAAGATGTTTCAGCTGCAGTTGAGGAAAGGTTAGACAAGTGTGTGGACATAATCTATTGCTTCCCATGACTTCCTCTTCACAAAGTGACATGTTTAGACTGTAAGCTTTACTGTATGTCTACATTTACACTCTAATCATTGAGTGCTACATTCTCCGCCTGTAAACTGAAGTTAAAACCTATAACTGCATGTAAATCCTAGAGCATGTTTGGATTACGGTAGATATTCTTTCATTTTAATGTTTGAAGAAGTCATTGACATTTCTAAGTAACTCTGCACTTTCTAAGGACCACACTAACCTTTCTTCAGTGCGCATTTGACTCCTAATTAGTTTTGCAGCAGACTGCTTTGTTACAGTCCCGAAGGTATAAACCAGCGGAGGCTCATGACTGAACTCCCTGGGTGGGGTCCAAACTGTCTGTAACAATCACTCGCTCTAGCAACATGTTTCCCTAATATGGACTGAATGTTCTCTGCTGCGGTTCTTTTCCTGTAAGGGGATAATGACTGCAACAAAATGTCTCTGACTAAAAGGAGAATCCTGCACTCACCCTGCAAAAGTGGTGTTTACATGAAAAAGTAGGCTGAAATGAGTTAGATCATTCTGAATTGCTCTAGTGATTCAATGGAAAAGCAGTAACATAAGTTCTCCAAACGTTTTGCATAGGTTTATTGCATCTGTCTTAAGTTCCTCCTTCCCCAATGATAACAAAAGAAAAGAACTTCCCTCAAAGGACAAACGCTCTGTAATCTTCCTTTGTTTTCAACTTTGTGTACCTGATAATAAGGTACTAAAGTTAGTTCCCATGATTCAGGCCTGTATGTGTGGCTTGATTTACAATACAACCAGATTCTGATGTGGACCTACCTGTGGAGAAAATATCTGCAGCCACAGCCAGGAAAGCATCGGACACAATATTCTCTGACGCCACTGTGATGTTGAGCTGTCGCGCTACGTTGCGGTAAACGTTGGGTCGAAGGTACTCCAACTCATCACCTGGCCAAAACAGAAGACTGAACTCATTTAGACAACATTTCTATTGACTGTTTGTGGTTTTCTGACTTTGCATTTAGGCTATAATACACACAATTAAAGCAACACTATGTATCTTTTGAAAGAAGTAATAACTAGAAATAAATTAGAAAATATTATTAGTTTACTTCATTAGCAATAAAACACACTCTTGCTTGATTCAATACCCTCAGTGGTCTTGCTGCTACAGCCTTACATGGTCTGGTACGACCAGTAGCTCTACCAGTATGGTAGCTAATACAAGCTAATGTTAGCTTTAGCTGAATAGTGCTGTACAAAACTGTGTCAGTTGTTTGACTTTATTACTCTTCTCCACTTGCGCTACTGTAACAATAGCTTAGCATTTTACCTAAATGCTATACAGTAGTTCAGCATTTATTCCATAATTGTCATTTGTAGCCGCAATGGTCGCTGTTTAGCAAAAGTTACATGTTTCACTTGAATGAATTTGACCTAAAACATTAATATTGATAGCTCTCCCATGTCTGCTTGAATATATGGCTGGAGTTAGCTCAGCTTGTCTGGCTCTGTCCAAAGCTTCATTAACTGGTCCTGGCCAAGAAGCAGTCTGCACATCATTCTTGTTTTTACACTACACCGTTTTTGTACTGATTAAACAAGCACAACATGGAAATTAGTGAGCTTTAGAGGCGCTGCTAGGCGAATTTCGTTACCTTTGGATAGAGAAAGGCTGGCTGTTTGTTCCCTGCTTACAGTCTGTATGCTAAGCTAACAGGCTGCTGGCTACAGACAAGAGAGTGGTATTGATCTTCTCATCGAAGTCTGATGTCACTTGAATTTTTTATTACATTTTTGAGCAGTAAATGCTTTTTTTGTAACCCAGAATGACGTCATATCCAGTAGACTTTTGAGGAAACAAAGTTCAAAAGTAATTGATCAAGGGTGGTGATGGGGCAGTACAGCTTCCAAATACAACACCAGATGGTTGTGAGTTCAATACCCGGGCTGCCACCATTGTGCCCCTGAGCAAGTTACTTAACACTGAGTTGCTCCAGGGAGACTGTCCCTGTAGTTAGTTCACTGTAAGTCACTCTGGATCAGAGCGTTTGCTAAATGACTTGTAATGATAATAATGTAATAATCTAATCTCTTCAGTAGATTCTGGCACAGAGGTTTGCCAACTCTGCTTTGACCACAGTTGTTCAACTCATTTGGTAGACTCTCTGCCTGAAGGTGTTTGTGAACATCCCCCTGATGGTTTGTTTTTAACAAACATAGTGTCTGTTAGATCTGAGGGAAATATTGTACTTTTCACTTATTTGATGACTTAATTACTAGTTATTTTACAGATGAAGATTTTAAAAAAATCTATTATACATAGTATATGAAATACAATGCATCTTTATATAGAAAATTAAACCACCGAACATTATGAAAATGAGAAAAACACATACATGTTACATATTACAGCATCGATAATAATATTATAATATATAATAATGTAACAAATGACGAGCCCAATTGGCTGTATAGCGAGCAGGCTACTTTTACATGTTCTTGACATGTACTTTTTTAATCAGGTAAGATTTTGAATGCAGGACTTTCAATTGTGGTATAAGTATTTTTATTTACGTAAAATATCGTAATACTTCTTCCTCCACTGATCAAATGTAAACTTTAATTCAGGTCCCTACATTTCTTGGAAAAATGCACACAACATGACCTCTGTGTCCTCCATAAATACTAACTAAATGTAAACCTCTGTGGGAAAATCATGGTAATACTATGCCTTTGAATGCTGTAAAAATGGAAATGACGGTCTAATATAAAGTGCATACAGTGTTTGGTCGACCATCCTGAAAACGTACCCAGCCACAGCAGAACCGACGATATCTCTCCCAGCGCCCCACCTGATGCAACCAGTCCGTGTTCAGGCTTGGACCAGCCTATCCCGGCACGGTTCAGCCTGGAGTGAATATAGTCCCTGCACAGCGCTTTGCCCTGGGACACCAGCTCCTTGTCGGTAGGCGATCGGTCAAACACTTCAGCCGCAAACACTGAAGAGCGGCGCAACATCTCCATGCCCCTCGGTCGTCCACCGGGGACTGCACTGCTCACCTTCCCGCCTCACAACGGCCACTTATTCCCGGTACAAGTCCACCCCCCCCCCCCCCCGTCCCTTTCTAGTCGGTAAGAAGATTTATAGAGATTATCTCCTGCATAACAAACACGCGGATTAGTTTGTAGACATCTTTTGATAGCCTGGATAGAGCTGTCCGACGCAAACGCAATCACTGAAGGTGCTGGTTATATAAACCCCAGGCTGGGGAAAGTTTGACACTAGAGCAGAAAACTTAAGTATGAATCCATAAAAATACAGTTGGTGCGCTCATACTCGCTTATAGTTAAATTAAGGACAATTAAATTACACTCACCCGAGAATTAACAGGCTAATACGCCCCTACTAGAATATTATCCCGCTATCTAACTTGTCACTGAGCAGAAAAGTGTTTTGATTACTGACTTTTATGAACTGGAGATGTGCTGCCACTCAATGCATAAAAAAAGCTCTCCAGTTCATAGTCTGACAGGCTTTCCTTCTAAGGGCACTTATTGTGAAGTCCAAAGGCGGAGATAAACAGAGCAACGCAAGCCCCGCCCCTCCGCCTCCATCCCAACTCATGCTAACACAAACATAAACTAACACACACACACACACACACACACACACACACTCCCAGGACATGACCCAGTACCTCAGCTGTTAATCATAACTGGCTCTATTAAAGGTATGCCTGCAGAATTCAATGTTTGTCAAAATCGTGTAGAATGTGTGAGAGGTACTTATTGATCAAGTGCAAGCTGTGAAGTAAAGATAAGATATTGTTAGAAGGTGACATGTTACAAACAGTGTATATATATTTACTATAAATGACTCCACATGAACCATTTATAAGGATAAATAAGGATTTGGCAGGATATAGAAGCCTGAAGAGGTACTCCAACGATTCAGCGCTGACTTGAGAGAGATATAGGCTATTGGTAGAAATTGGTCAAAATCAAAGCAGTAGACAAAGCAATGACATTCTGACTTTAAGACCCTATGTCAAACTCCCAAAACACCAAATCTTTCATTTCCCATAATGCAAGCAATGACTTTTCATCAGATGCTATCTGCGTGGTAAACGTCCACGTCTTTTAAACTCCATGCCTCCAGTTGGCAACACAGCCTTTATGTTATGAATCTCAATCTGCAAACTCAAGATAAAACAACTCTGATGACATCACAATGACATCATCAGGGGTCATTTCTAAGACTTTAAAAATCCTCTGCCAGAGCCACAAAAACATTACCCAACTGTTTTTATAGACTCGTTACACTCTAATTGAGATGATTGATACCACTCTCATGGCTGTCCCATAGACTATAAGAACAAGACGTAGTCACCGTGACGTCAGCCATTGGCTGGTGGACTGGTGTGACCATATTTGGACGAGAAGGTGAAGGAGAAGAGCGAGGCCCGGTAAATTCACGTTAACTGTGATACAAAATGTAATTGGGATGCTAATGTTGGCTAGTGAAAAACATGCTTAAGACAAAATGTTAGCCTGGATTTAACAAATGATATATAACCTGCTTTCAGTGATCATGAGGCAGATTTTGTCATCTTCAGACAGAGCCAGACTAGTTGCAACACATCCTTTGGTGTCTGGTAACTTTGGTGGGGTGATTCAGCATGTTTATGCAGCCTTGTTGGTGTTTTTAACAGGAAACAAGGTGAAAACACACTGTCACATGGTGTCTGCCTACTCATTGTATTGTTTTCAAATGAGGAAGGTCAGTTATTATTTGTTCCCTCTGTGACACACTAATCCAGTGAGAGTGCAGTGATAGAGTTTGCTTATGATAACAATCTGAAACCAACACCTTGCATACCTCACACTTCTGTCACATGGAATGAAACATGTTTTATGTACTTATCAAATCGTTATCTGCAAATGGTCTCTTAACTAGAACTGTTAGATAAAGATAGTGGAGTAAATGTATAAAGTACAACACATGCAGCAAATCCACTTCTTTGCAGCCATGTTGTTTTGAAAGCCAAACACTCTGACAGTAAGCAACTACACACCTTCTCCACTCCCTAACAGAAAGTTGTTTGAATAGATTTCCTTGGAAGACGAGCGATATCGTCATGCTGGGGAAGCCACTCCACCCTGTGTTCACGCTGTTTGGACATGCCTGAGGAATGCCCTGCTTTGTTAATGCCTGCTCAACAGATTCTGCAGAACCTTGTTAAAACAACTCTTTAAACTTTGACTGACAACTTGATCATCAAAAGGCTCAGTGAGACTCTTCTTTCTCCTTATCGTTACCTTTATTTGACAATATCTAGCACAAAACCCTCAAGCAACATTACATTTTCCCATGTGTCAGCTGAGGTCTTGATACAGAATACAGACACCCAGTGGTGGAGGAAGTATTCGGATCCTTCACTAAAGTAAAAGTACTAAAACTTCCCAGTAAAAATACTGTTACAAATAAAAGCCATGCAACTATATCAGGAAAATGTACTTAAATGATTAAAACTAAAAGTACCATGGTAACAACGACTCTTCCTGGGGTCCACACACGAAAACATTACATCATAATGTAAAAACAAATGTTATTAAAATTCAAAGCAAGAAGAATTAAAGTAAAAGCAGGACTTTACTGTTTTAGCTCGTTGAGGTGAAGCTACTCTTTTACTTTTTTATATTTTGCTGCAACTGTATGTATAAGTATTTTCAGTATGGACTCACCTGCTGATTATTTTCTCAGTTAATCTGTTGGTTGCTTGGTTTCTAGAAATGCTGAAAATAGTGAGATTGCCTCACAATTACCCAGAGCGCAAAGTTTGTTTTGTCCAACCAACTGTACAAACCTCAACATTATTACTAATAAACTACATTTATTAAAAGAAATAGTGTGAAACTGAAACAATTAAATGTTTTTTCAAGAAAACACATTTTAACGATCAAAATAGTTTCCAATAAATTAACTAATAGATCAGGCGGCCCTTGTGTACTACCTTATGTTTTGTATGCATAAATCTTCATTTGTAAAGTAACTATCAGATAATTGTAGTGAAGTAAAACATGCAATACTCCTCTCTGAAGTTCAAGTACCTCAGATGTGTACTTCAGTACAGTTCTTGAGTTACATAACAGCACACGCTCTATGTTTCATTGTGTTAAATGCATCCAATCTATGAACCAGGACGTCTGAAAGTGTTGATATCTTTAAATATAAACTTAAAAACTGACCATTAACTATGTTAGTGCATTGTTATGGTTTCAATACTTCGTGATTGAAATTCAAATATATGTTGAAATGCGAGGTTAACCTGATAAACACAATGGCATGTTGTAAGCGTAGCATAAAGGAACTTTGGGTAAATACCTAAAATATAAAAGTCTACCACTAAACATGTGTTAGATATCTGATGAATCTGCAACACACAGTACCTAAAACAGGTGATAATTAACAACACAAAGTGATTGAAACAATCTTTTATTTGTTAGCTTTTCAATGGAATAACATGAAGACTACATGGGGGGCATTCAGGAGCACAACCCTGATGGCATGCTAAACAATAAATAGGAGTACCATACTGTATGTTAACTGTGCAACAGTCAGTCTCTTACACACACAGAATGTCAGATGGTTTGGAGAACACCTCCATCATCACCCAACATTACAGCTCCAGTGGCTTACACACACACACACAAAATCACAATCACCCCCCCACGCACACACACTCACAATCACCCCCCCACGCACACACACACAAAGAGGGTAAGGATTCCAGTCTTCATACAAAACAATATATCAAATAATACCAAGTAGCACACTAAGTCACTGACAAGTCATCGGTGTCTCCCATAGTCAACTCTCATTTGTCTAAAACAGTCCGACACCTAGCGAGACATCACCACCAACAATTACTTCAAAATATGTTCTTCTGGTTCGCTTTTTGATCTGCAACCTTTTACACCGAGTAAACACTATAGTAACCACTGCATAATATTTCCACAAGTTGTTATCCCAATGCAAAAATAAAAACAGGATCAATTTGATATTGAAGAGAGAAATGTAGCATCAAACTGGCCATAACACTGCTCAACTAATCAGGACATTTAAGCAGATCAGCTTCCTTTTAAACCTTTGAAACATCCTTTGCATCCTCCCTTTAACAGGAAAATAAAGCCTCAGAAATAAATACGGCTTACTCCATTAGTTCATACAGGGTTATTCTTAAAACACTCAGAAATGTTGACTTCCCAAGCATCCCCATACATTGAACGACTTCTACTCATTTCAACATCCCGTGAACTTTCTGCTCGCCTCCAACACGCACCCGCACACACCTCTGACTCTTTCAAAGTACAATGCAGAGAGCACATACCATTATGTACCTTCATTTTCCACATACTGTATATCATCTGTGCCCAACCATGCTTCAGTCATCATGTGCTAAAGAGAAAAGTCCGTCAAAAAAGCCTGAAGTTAAGCCCTTTGTGTTGAGTTGGTCCCATATAACAGTATTTCCCATCATCTCTGTGTGAACAGCCCAATTGAGCGCTATACATGCAAAAACTGATCAAATGTACAAGTCTCCCTTTCAATATATCCTGTATACTGAAACAAATGTGATCATTAATCAAGAAAAATGCACAGAACCATTAGAATGAAATCCGTAGGCTGAGAAATGTTAACACTTAAACTGGCAGTATCTTTCAGTCTCCAGTTGTTATTTTACAAATCTTCACTTGACATGAAAATTACACGAGACTGGATCGTCTGTTCTCATGTCCTGAAGGCCCAGCCTCCAGATACATGACGTTGGATTCAGTTTCCGTTCATCTCCATGGGACCTCCTTTGGGTATGAGCAGGCTCATCCGGCCCGTAGTGCTGGCTGCACTCTTGATCACCTCCATCCACCTGTGAAGACGAGACAGCAGACGCAGTTTTAAAACCGTTACTGTGCGACTTTAAGGCTGAAATACGGAAGCACTGAGAGGCAAGTGAAAAAAATTAAATCTGGTGATCCATTTTCTAAGTCTTATCTAAATAGTTTTCTCAGCTGTGTTTATGACTTAGCAGGTGAAAACACATTTTACCTGGATAATTCTAAATTCTAAATTAAAACAGGTGGAAAAAAGGTTGCCAGTGTTTGTTGTTGTAATACCATTTCAGCTACAGGCTTATGTGCACCACATGTCAGCTATGTTCCATAACTTGCTGACACAATGTACAGTACCAGTCAAAAGTTTGGCTGCTCATTCAATGTGAATGAGCAGGTGTGTCCAAATTATTGAAATGAAAACTACCCTGGAAGACAACATGAATACTTTTAGTCCTATTTAGAGTATGTGATAGTGGTGCACTTCAGTCTCTTGTAATAATAATAATAATAATAATAATAATAATAATAATAATAAATTGTATTTATAAAGCGCCTTTCAAAGCTAAAAGCAATCTCAAGGCGCTAAAATATCTTGTAATATCGAAAATCTTGTGGCCGAAATGAGTTTCTCACGTGACTCTCAGGACTTCCGTACTAACCTGTGGAATGTACAACAATGTTCTGGGGATTAGAAACAAGTCATATTACCTTTCAAAGGTGTACTCGCTTTCCGCCCGGAAAAAGTAAACATGGGACTTAAACTGTAGCTTGAAGACGTACTCCTTGTGTATGCCGTCAGACTCCTCGGGGGTGTTCACTGTGTAGCCGAGCAGGGGGAGGCTGGCCAGCGGGAAGTCGTCCTGCAAACAGAGACGCATTCTGAATACAAAGCCACTCACCTCACTTAATGTTTTAAATGTCTGGCACTCGAGCAGAAATAATACATCTCAGGTTGTGTCTGCTGACCTGGTGAGTCTTATAGAAGAACAAGCAGAAGTTGGTGAAAACGACCCAGAGCTTCTGCCAGCCATTACTGTTCTTGAACTTCCTCAGGAGGTAACCCGAGAGCTGGTTCTACATAGGAAATACAAAAGGTTAGACGCAGTGATAAGTCAATGATGGTAGCTGATGTTTCAGTCAGGGATTTGTGGCTGTGTGAGAGTGCTTGGTTGTGACATATTGCACCGATTACATAGAATGTTTTTGTGTATTATTCTGTTGTGTTGATGCATGCTCTAACTTCAACATGGAGTTCTAATCACGTGTTCCTGCTCATCTCAGTGGACGACTCACTTCTGTCTCAAACCTGAGAGCTATGCGTTTTCTTTGTTAATATTTTCCCTTATTATTATTATTTTTGAAATGTTTATGTTTTCCTGAGTCTTCTGGTAATGGACGTTTGTGTGTTCTGTTTTGATTTTGTATCTCCTTATATATGGAGGATAAAATGTGATGCATCGATAAATAAACCAGCGTGAAACCTCAATAAAACACGAACAATCTTTGCTTTTCATTGAATTTCAACATGTGATTAAATACATAATTAGCCGTTTTTACTCAGTTGTGCTTTCTACCGAGTCTTCGGACATAACTACAAGAGGTCCAATTGTTGTACTTTCTATCATGGCTCTAGTACCTGGTTCATGCGCAGGTAATCAGTGAGAGAGAGGTTCTGATTTCGGTACCAGCAAACGTGTGTGATGGTGTTTGGTCTTTGGCCCTGACCAAGGAGATAGCGAGGAGGAAGCTCTGGTGAGACAGCCGGAGAGCCGTAGACTGAGAGGGTGAAGAGACAGAAAGGAACAAAGTGTGTCGAGAAAGTGTTAGCATGTTAATTTTGAGAGGAAAGAGAGCAGTTAGGAAGTCCTCCAGGTCTGGGGAGTAAGAATCTGTAAGAGAAATGATTTATTGTATGCACATATGCCCTGAGAGGCAAGTGAGAAAAGAATCTGGTGATCCATTATCTAAGTCTGATCCAAATTGTGTTTAGGACTTAACAGGTTAAAAAGGTTTTTGCCAGGATGATCTTTCTAAGTCCCTTGTTTATTTGTTCCTTATAACATCCTACCAAGTGCATAAGAAATTAAGAACAAAGAGCCTTTCAGAGCATGCTTTAGTCAAACAGTGGAGACACAGGATATTAACAGAAAGAGGGGCATTAAAAGGAAAGTGAAAGGTTAGAAAGAGAAGTGAAACACAGATTGGCCCCAGAGTGACGACAGCTGCTTCTCTCAATCTAGGATGCGGTGGCGAGGAATGTCATTAACTACTTATTTATAGTCTGTGTTTTTTGCAAACTTGTTCGAAGTGTGCAAACTTGTAAATGGCGTGTCTTAATGTGGCCGGAGGAGGAGTACCTCCACAGCCTGGCTGTGATCGGACATAGACACGCTGGTGTTGCGGTGCCAGCACACATGCATGGTGGTGTTGGCGCGGTGGTGCGTCTGCTTGTCCAGTGAAGTACGGGAGGAGTTCATGTCATCCTCCGACTCCTGCTCCAGAGAAACCTCATCAGACGATCCTGAGGGGGAAGGAGGGGTTGGGACAGGAAGTTGTTTGGAGGGAAGGAAGGGGATAACTCTACATTTAGATGCCCGCTACATCCCAAGGAAAAAGCTTAAAAAATATGTTTTCTTATTCAGCGGAGGAGAAGTCTCGACTCAATCAGTACTGCAGTTACTGTACATCTTCAGGTAATACTGAGGCAACAGAAACTCTTACGGTTGGAGTGATCGACGAGTCCAGCATCAAGGAAGATGCTGGATTTCTCTTGGGACTTCTTGGCCATGTCAATAGCAAAGTTCAGATCCTCAATCCACTTCCCCATCTCCACTTTAGAGCTGAAATCAAAAAACATACCGTCGGACAACAGGACAGGCACTGAATTAAACGCAGTGACCAGTTGTGTGCAACTACAACATGATGTTATTACGACTCCTTTGAGAAAAACCCTGGCAGAACACGGGAGTTTCTGGTCTACCGCTGCAAGGTAAAATTACTGCAGAGAGCTTAGCTAACGGCTTCAGGTCCTGTGTAAGTCATACTCTGAAGGACGGTGGTATGAGGTACTTCTACATAGTCAAACAATATGAACCATCCCTTAAAGTGTGTCAAATATCACAATATAGTCATAATATATGTGGTTCCCTGTATACTATTAACAGTAACACTACAGTTGAAATTTTCTTTCCCCTCCTCACCTGGCAGCCACTACAATGGTCCTCTGAGCAGAGTAGATGGTGAAGCAGTGGGGAACTGACCACTCGTTTTCACTTTCCTCAACCTACGAATAAAAGAGAAACCCAGAAAACATTAGCCAAACATCGGAAGCATTCAATCTTAAACACATTTGTTTACAATAACTTATTTAAAGGGATGGTTACAGTTTACAGGGGGGGGGGGGGGCGGCAAAATTCATTTTAGCCTCTTTAAGGCCACCCTAAAAAACATTAATATCAAGTGTACGTTATATTTAGAATATTTTCTCTGCTTCACCTTGCTGTCAGACCTTCTGACGGGGAACTAAAGCAGTTTTCTATGCTCTCTTCAAAGCCACCAGACTCCTTTGACAACTTCATTTTAGCAAGCAGAACATGGAAGTTGCTGGATAACATGACTCAATGGAGTTTTGTGGCTTTGAAGAGAGCGTAGTAAAACGGCTTCAGTTTCCGTGCCGGACACATCTACTGTAGATGATACACCGACTATGTACAAGTACCTCATACAACCCCACCTCAAAAAATCCAAACTATCCCTTTAAGCTCAGGAATAAAGGGGGAACACAGTCTGAAAGTCTGACTCACAGACAGACCTGCTGAAGGGCCTCTACTGGAGCATCTGTGTGGAGGTAAACCATGATGAGTTCATGTTCTTTTCATTTAGCCTTCCATCAGTACTCTCGTTTAAATCCATAACACAGTTATCAGTTTTGTCAGGAAGGAACGTCTCTATATCCAGCTTAGATTTTATCATTTGAGATGACCGTGGTTGGATTTTGGCTTGATATACAACTACAAATATTTGCAAGCATCCTGAGCAATCTGCCATTGGTGGTGGTTTTCTCTACACAAGCATGGGAGAAGAAGGGTAGGGTTTGGGCATCCAAGCTGGCAGAGCTCAGAATACTTACCGGTGCATCCAGCACTATGAGCTGCAGCCAGGAGTAAAACAAAGACATGCAAAATTAGGAGACCCAGGCCCTCCCTTCTCAACACACTGCCACACTGATCAGATCACACATCTCACCATCAGGTATTCTTCTAATAGTGTACCTAGATCTGTAGTTGGACCTCTACAGGAGGGATGAAGGTCAACGAGGGACTAAAGTTAGAAGAGGGGAACTTATGCACTCACGATCATGCCGTGGAGGGGCAGCTGGCCATGCACTTTGAACTGATTGGTCGCTGTAACACCTTTGCTTGTGTAGAGGAGCATGTCTGAGAACTGAAAAGACAACAGAAACATAACAGTCATCTTTAAGTACGTTATATTGTTAAGTGCTAAAGCTTTAATTAGAGTTTTGTACTAACCAGGAAAAACATCCTTTGCTGCAGTCCTTTCTTGGTAAGCTTGTACAGACACCCCTCTCGTATGAACTCCTGAAAAACAGAAGGCTGTCAGATACTCAGTTTCCCAGCACCCCCTAGCCTCTGCTCCGTGTCACTGCACTCACCCTGCCTGGTGCTGTTAAGTTCTCTATGCCGATCAGGTCTCTCTGCAGCTCCGTTAGCTTCTGGAAATTCTCCAGGCGGATAAGACTGCTCTGGAGCTGAGTGGCTATCTCTGCCACTTCCTTCAGAGCCTCTGCAAGGAAACAAATTATGTCAATCAAAAATACTTCCATCAGTGTGTTCTAACCATCTCACAGCCAGGAGAGAATGATTTCTGAAACTCACTCAGTCCAATCCTTCATTTGTAGAAATTCTTTATTAAAAAGTTATAAACACTACATATTTCTAAGAATAATAATTGAAAGAAAAATACAAGTCTCCAGCCAAGCATCAGTGAAAGAGTTTACTAAACCCACAGTAAGAGTAAACACAACTCTTATACCATCAACATATTTATTTTACCTTTATACTAAGATAAGACGACATCATATCAGCTTACAAAAAGAAGCTTCACATGTTGATTTAGTATTCGATTGTCAACGTTGTGAATGAAGCTTTGAACTAAGAGACAATGAACGGTTCACTTTCAGTCATAAAACCATAATTACATATGTGAACGTCAGTTGGTCAGAAAGGGGCTTTACTGCTCCGCCTCACCGCACCAACAACTTTGTACTCTATGATCATCTTACAGTGACTCTCAAAACTAACGTATCATGTAGTCTGGTCCCAGCATTATTAAACATTTCTCTTTTGTTTGCTATATAAAACATTTTTAAATGTTTATACAATTTTCCTTAAGATTTGATACAAAGCACATCTAGCTACATGTGTATAAAAATGGCTGTGCAAGTTAAGCTCATTATTGCGGTCTCAGTTAGAGCAGGTGTTAATGTAATGTAGGTTTAACAGCGATGTGATGTACAGGTGCGTGCCCTCACTTGTGACCGTTGGTGACTTGTGTCATATAATTAACAGGAATAAGTGGGAGGACATGAGATACGGAAAACTCACCCTTGCAGTCGTCGTGATCGCGGTGGTTAGGAGAATAATGCTTGCACAGTCTCTCCAGGATGAGTTTGTAGTGCATGAGGCGCTGGATGGGCTTGAGCAGGAATGTGTTGAGGGGCAAGTAGCAGACTTTCTGCAGTTCAAACTCTTTGTAGACCGTCTCCAGCTTCTTCAGCCTCTTGGAGGCTTTCTCCAGCTCCGTTAACACCTCGTCGTGTTTCTGCAGGAAGCTGGTGAATTCCTAAGGATGACGATAAAACACGTACAGCATGAAATGCAGGACGTTCTGCTCGTCGGTCAAACATAAAGGAGAGGTCATTCTCACCTTTAGAGCACACATGTTCCTCAGCATCACATCACCAATCCTCTGGTAGTCCCCTTTGACGTGAGCATTAGAACGTCCCTCCCTGAGGATTTGCAGATTTTGTCTTTATTAGCATCAGAGGCTTCCACAAATCTTTATCACATAGAGAAATACTGAGGGAGCAACGTACCAGAGAGCCAGCCTCTGGTCTAACTCCTTGAGGAAGTCTCGGTGGAACTCGTAGATGGGGTCGATGTTGGAGAAGAGGAGGGTCATCAGGCCTTCCGGCATGGCGTTTTCTTTGACCACAGCGCTGCGAAACCACTGGGAGCAGCAGAGGGACAACCCAATATTGATGCCTATACTCTCCTAATAGGTAGACTGGTGTGTACTCCTGATCATGTATGAAAAGTCAGCTTTATGAGTTGGGCATCTTAAGGATTAACATCCTGTTTCCTCATCAGGGGAGTGTAAAGAGTTTCCAAAACCCAAGTAGCCCAACATTGTTATACAGGCAACTATAAAACCATCTCAACAAACAAAAAGTAACTCACTGTATATCAAACCAAAATGGGAAAGCAACCTAAGTGTACTAGAGGAAGGACAATATAATTTATGCAAGTTACAATGTAAAGCTTCAGATTTTGTAAAGTTATATTTCTTCAAAAGACTAATTAAACACAATCCTCCAGCTATTCAAGACACCGCAGGTCACACAAAGCAAATCCTGATCATGTTTTCTGATTTCTGCCCTTAAGCCCCCTCTGGCTAGAGGATCATAAAGATTTGCTGAAAGTACTTTAGGTTAAAATTACATTTAAATTAAAGAGATTTAGCTGGCCTGTAGAAGTGCCCCCCCTAAACTTTGATTATTCTAATCATCAGTGGAGAATCCTCTGAGTTGAGTCTGATTTTGTCAGTCGAACCATCAGCGCAGGATTAACAGCATGGCGGTCTAATATCATGAGACTCATTGGAGTTTAGTGCGGTTACTGCAGGTGAGCTGGATTGTAACTAGGCTGAGGAGTGAATTGTAAACAGTATTTATATACAATACATTTCCAAAAATGGACGATTGAGAATGTATTTGGGTACAGCGTTAGTGCTCTGCCTTCAGATAATAACTCAAATACCAGTTTCTGAGTGTCCTGCAGGCAAACAGCACATCTCTAGTAATACCTTCAGCCGATGATTGGAGTGACATCATTAATATCTGTATGATGGAACAAATCCTTATGATCATCATTTGTTTGATTTTCTTTAAGGTATAGGCTATAGCTTTTTTCCATAAAATAATTGTTGTACTTATTCTTTTTAAACTTTCTATGAACTTAATTATCATCATTTATTTATTAGTATTTGTTATGTTATCCTCTGATGCACATTATATTAAAAAAGCATACAGTTCAGGCTTCTACTTTTTTCCAATGACCACATGATGTGTAGAAAAGATAAAAGAGAACAGACGAGAGAAGAAAGTGCACCTTTTGATGCTGCTGCAGTGTTTATTGATGTACATGTGCAATATGTGTCAATATTTCTAACTTTATTTTTATTATTCAGTAGTTTCATTTTCCAACTTTTGTTTTTGGATCTTATTTTTACAAGTTGTTTTAAATGTACTCTCTTATTTAACATTAATTATGGCATTATATCCCTGTTTTTATGTTCATTCCATCGAATTCTCTTACCGCAAAGCACTTTGAGCTGCATTTCTTGTATGAAGATGCCATACAGAGAATTATTATCATTATTGTTATTACTACACTGTATTGGTAAATACAAATAGAAATAGAGTTAAAATCAACTCACCACAGTGATGACCTCGAGGTCTTTCAGGTACGTTCGCTCTGTGGTCAGAATCTCTTTGGCAATGAAGTAGGCCTTGTCGGTGGGATATCGCTGCGGGAGAGGAGGGACACGTTTCAGAACTGAGTGATGGACAAAATTCTAATCTTACTTTCCCTTCTTTAAACTAACAAAGACTTTGAGAATACCCTCGTAAATTACAAAGGTTCCCTGATTTCTACTCTTAAGGAGCTTTGAGGCAGTGTACCTTCTTCCTGCCCTCTTCCTCCTCCTCTAGCCTGGCATTGCTGCCCACCTCGCTCAGGATGGGACTCTGCAGGGGCGACGAGGCCTGGCCCGGCAGGCTGAGGGTCGACATCTGGAAGGAGGGAGACATGCAGAGGGAGGGACCTTTGGAAGTGAAGGGTGAGAGCTGAGGGCTGTCCACCACCGAGTCTGTGGAAGAAGGAAAACAGAAATGTAAACAAATTGTATAAAATTAGGTTTTAAAATTATACAAGCCAGATAAATAAAACAAGATTCCAGTGCAAGGGGTTAGGGGGTGAACAATAAGAGAATCACAAAGACAGGACAAACAAGATCTTTTGAAATGTGGAGTTTAAGTCACATGCTCTCCACAAGAAGTCAAACTTAACACAATAGCATAACAGTGCTATAATAATATGTTGCATACATGCCTCTCTTTATCTAACCTGTTTTTATACAATTATCCAATTTCCTCTCAGAAGAGGAAAAAAAAAACATTCTGCACATTTTAACAAAAACAAGTGGAATGGTTCATCACACATTGGCCACAAAGTAAAGGGGATACTAAGGTTCCTAATACTAATAATACCTAATACTAATGGTTCCAACATTTCCCCCTGCCACTGTGTTCAGAGCCCTCTCTAGCTCGGGCTACATTTCAGAGAACTGGCTCTTCTTGCTTTTGTTCTGCCCGCGAGCTTCGCTACACAACAAATCCAGAGACAAAACACGCAGATGAAATACTGGGCTACCCTCTTTAGTGAGTCACAGGTCACCACAGCTGTTCTTCCACTTCTATTAGTGAGAGAGAAAAAAAAAAAAGGAGTGGGGGGAGGCAAAGAGGAAAGAAAAAAAAAAAGTCACTACTCGACCCGGAAATAATTGCTCACGCAAAGACTTATCAGGAATGTGGCTCGTCTGGAGGGCAAATAGTTGTTTATAGTTTGTTCCCACAGGGAATGACACGAGGAGGGGAAAAGAGAGCAGACGCAGGGCTTCACAGCAGGAAGACGAGGGTTCGCTGTGCAATGACTGTGCTCCCTGTTTGGACAGGCTTTGTGCCAACACACTCAGCTGGAGTTAGAGTCCGACCTAACCCCCCACAGCACACACACGTTTGTTGCCTCAAACATAAAATGAAATGTGCATTTCCTTGTTCATCTTCTAATGTTGTTACACTGAAGATCACTCCACACCAACAGGATAATTCACTTCTCTAGAAGATCAAGTGATTCAGAAGATAAAAAGGACTGGCTGTTGGTTAATGTGAGGACAACATGACATTTTGGAGCAGGTTGCTCCTGCATGTGAAACCAGCTTTTTAAAGACCTGTATGTGGGCTCACAAGTTGATGATGCAGAGTTTCATTAAGTTTTCAAATTATTCATAAAAATTATAGTGCTAAAACAGCACACCTATACAAAGTTCTACTAGTGTATTACTATAAGACCAAGGTAAACTTTATTCTTCATGATCTGGACCGTGCACATTCTTTCATTGTGCCCACTAGGAGCATGTCTAACACCACTGGTGGTTCCTGTTAAAGCAGTAGAGAGAATGACATCACCATTGTGTCCTTGATTTGCAGTCTGCATCTGAAAAATAGTCTGACATTGATGGTACCCAAAAGTGATTACTTTATTCGAGAGTAAAAACATATACACATTAAAGTACAGGTTGTTTATAATAAGTAAATATACATGTTCAGGATTAAGTGTGGATTACTTGATGCCTAAGTGCAGTTAGCTTAGCTGGTTATAATCATCAGCCCGTCATTAATTCAATCTTTAGTTGAGATGTGGGAACAATCACAGGGCAGAAAAAGGCAAAAGTAAGAAAAAGGCCATCAAGAAAAACCGAGTCCACACGGTCTAATAGGTAACTGATGGCACATGAAAGCTCTCCAAGGTGACACAGAAACAACAGTTCACACTGTTTTCATAAGCAAAAATATAAAATGGCTATTGCCATCCTTCAAAATGACAATGAGAACTAGTGAGTGTTTAACAATTGCCTCTTAATTGCAAAAGAGAAAAACTTAATTTAGACAGCCCCTTTCCCTCATAGATGTTGAGCGGAAACAGCCGACGCTATTGAAAAGTAAACGGTACGTACACCAGAGGTACGCACAAAGATACACAAAACTAAGTGCTAAAGCCACTGCGGTGCAATACAAAAAGACTAACCTGTACAGAAAAGGAAAACTTTGCAAAAAGCCAAGTGAAGTCTGCCTTCTGACAGATTCAAGTGCGCTCAGATTAAAGTAAATAAAATAATTGCACGCTGCAAGTCGAGGAGGAAATTACATCAGTGAAGGAAAAAACTAAATACTGATTATTTTGATATCAACTCAGTATTAACTTTTCGTAAAAGCTTAGTGCATGCTAGTGTGTTAGCGACTAAAGACGTGACAGCAAACTATCATTCCTATACAGATACTTAATGAAAAAAAATCCAGCTAATATAAAAGTACAGAGAAATTCATAGCTGATGTGCAAAAGAGCCCCGTTTCCTTCCAATAAACAAAACAAACAAACACCTTATTGGTAAACTGACGAAAGCCAAAACATGCTAAAGGCCACATTAAACAAGACAAAGCAACATCAACATCTAGTTGTGAACCGATGCTTCAATAAAAGCCTTACCTACTACGTCCAAAGGGTTTCCTACAAGTTACAAACATTGATCATTCCTAATGTTGAATAGCGCTGCATTCTTACTTTGAATAATTAGGATGTACTGCTGTACTCTGTTTGCTCCGTGAGCACAAAGCCTTACATAACCTTAAGAGGATACATTCATTTTGTAGAGAGTGGTGTTAACAGTGTAGTTAATCGCTCATTAGTACACTGCTTACATTCTTTAACTTCACTCAGCACGAGGCAAAATGTTAGTTGGCATCTAAAATAGTATTTTATCCTTCAGACATCATGAACCTACATGACACAGACTACATGCTGTGGACTAGTCTCCAGTGAAAAATGCTGACAACGACTTCAGCCAGCAGATGTCAGTGAGGCACAGAAGTGTAAATGGTAAAGTGGGCCATGGCAGGACTTGCATTTTACATACAGGAGGCCTGAGGATCACTGAACCTGGACAACTATCTGTTTGAATTTACCCTGAGATTAGAGGCAGATTAATGATTACCATTTACAGGAAAACTGTAGTACCATCGGAGAAATGAGATTTAAAAACCAGCTGATTTACATTTTTCCTTGTAACAAAAATGATATATTTGTTAAGTACTTTGTAAATTAAAATATCACATTTGTTAAGCTTACCTGTTGGTCAAGTTATAGATAAAAATATGGGTAGAAATGATCATTTAAAAAAAAAAAAAAAAAAGATCTACATTACTTACAAATGTCCTATAATTTCTACATCTGTTTCATTAAATTGAAACTACTAAGCCATGCGAAGGTGGATGCAGAACATTATTTTCTGACATCCTGAGTTAAATGACTATGTATTCACCAAATGGAAGGCAAATCTAACAAGACATTCCCATGCCAGTGTGTACATTAGTGTTTTAAATGACGTGAAACATGTATTAAAAAGATATAAAGATTCCAGAGTAAAAGCACAAAATGTTTTTCATTTTCTGAAACGCTTGAGGGATTCCACTATAATTAACATTTGCTCTAAATAGGTTAAATGAAGATAAGGCAACTGACAAAGACTAGAAAGACTGTCATCCAAAAATCTCATGAAAAGTAAGGCCAAAAGCTGATGAGCCAAGTTTTATGAGATGACAGAAGTGATAAAAAAGCCCCAGAAAGTGACCATGGCAGGGGTACACCAGGTCAAATCACTGATACAAACAGTGCTGCTGCAGAAAACCAACATATGGAGCAGAAGATCTGTCCTGGCACTCATCAGTACAGAAAGCTAAAAATTAAAGCATGTGACACTTAATGAGTGTACACTGCGGAGATGTGCATTAACGCAGATGGGAGTGCAGGCTGTTGGAAATTAATCCAAGTATAAACATAAAGATAACCGGATACCAGCAGTGTATCATTGTTACAGGTTCACACCAATATTTGTCATCTGTCTTACAATTACTACAAGCTTCCTGAATGTCAAAAGTGTTTTTGTACTAGGCCTTATTAGCGCCATTGTAGGTTACAAAAATTATAATCAAAAAGGCGCTAGGGGAGGAGGGTAATATTGGATTTTTTTTAAAACGTAAACGTTACAAGAAAAACTCACATTTCTGAGAAAAAACATGAATGACTATAAAGTCATGAGGAAAAGAAGCCGGAAATAGTGGGTTGTTTTTGTCACGGGACCACATTGCTTCACTTTGCAAGGTTGGATCAACCTGCTGTTTATCATCATTAAGTACTGTGACAATGTGATTTACATTTTAATATGAGGGGATCCAGAGGGGTCTGCAAGTGTCATGGCCTGTAAGTTGTGGCACTGAAGGAGGAAACCCTCGATTCCACTGGCCCCCGTCAGCGGATTACTGTAAAACAGGTTCTGCTCGGGGGGAAGGACACTGTCAGACCCCCAGTCCGAGTCAGAATCCGAGCTGCCGTTCCCAGAGCCCTCAGTGGCCGTGGGCGGGTAGCTGAGCTGCTCGAGCTGCTCTACCAGGTCACTGAACTGCACAGCAGAGCTGCTCTCGGATCGCTCAGAGTACGCCGGGAAGTTGACCATGGAGCTGGCCTCTGACTGGAAATCAGAGCCTGGCAGGCGAAGCGAGGAGGCCACTGACATGGACTCGCCGGCAGAGCTGAGCCCCAGGTTGTCCAGGGAGCTGCACTCAGAGCGGTTATTAACCAAAGAGCTGGTTTCAGAATTACCGACAATACTATCAGGGAAGGAATTGGTATCCCCATTCAGGTCCTCAATACCCACACTAAAGATCCTGTTTTTACTGAGGTCAGACTCCTCCACATAATCAAACTGATCTACTTTATCATCAAGCCCAAAAGAGTAGGCCTCTGCCCCCCCACCATAAAAGGAAATCTCTGTGGGATCATCATCTATGAACTCCTCGGTGACGTGCAGCGGCGAGTTGGCCATTGAGAACATGAGATTCTGTTTTGTACGCAAAAGCTCCGCCTCAAAAGCCTCAGGTGTAAGAACCCCCTTCCTCCTCCCTCCGCCCCCTCCCACCGAGCACCCAGTTCCCCTCCTCCCACTATGCTCATTATCCTCATTGCCATTTTTGGAGAGCTGTGATTTTGACGTGCCACTCTCTACACACACAAACGAGGGGCTGCAGTGTCCTGCTGCCTGATTGCTAGGGGCACCTTGAAAAGTGAAGTGAGATGGGGAAGCAGTCTTGACAGGTTCTTCCTTCGGAGGGCTGGGGGGTCTGGCAGCTTGCAGAGGGGACTGAAGCTGCTGGGGAGGCGCTGGAGACCGGCTGGGTGTGGCCAAAGGCTGCGTCTGGAGTTCTGTTCGCGGGGCGATGCTAGAGATGTGCGCTGGGTAGAAGGACACGGTAGCGGAGGAGGGGGAGCCTGGGGCCCTGAAACTGTCATTGAATGACAAGCTCTGAAAAAATGTAACACAGAAAGGACAAGGAAAACAGAGGGAGGAAAAAGAGGGAAGAAAGTAATTGAGAATTGTAATAGCTTATTCAGTATAGTACAATATGCTGAAAGTTTTAGTTTCATGTGTAGCACCTTGTACCACCACTGACCTGTTTTGGCACATCTGTGGCGAAGGAGCGGGCAGACATTCGGATTTTACTGTTCCTCCTGAGCAAAAAAACATTTATGCATAACATGCAGAGTGGAAACATTTCTCAGTCAATACTCGGAAAGACTAGTTGTGTACCTTACCAATTCATTCTGTGAAATAGAATAAACATATATACATGCATCGTATATAGAAACACACACCTCTGGTATGGAGTTCTCTTCGCTCCATTTTCCCTGACGTAGTCTACAAGTTGCTTCTGGGTCCTTCCACTGACAAAGAGTTTTGAATTAAAACACAGAATACTGAATTATGACAGATTTTTTAAAAATATATAATTCATTGTAAAAAAACTACCATGGCATACGAGGGCCATTGTAGAATAATAACTGAGCCGGGGAGGGGGGTATTGTTCAGAGGAAAAACTCTGTAAAAACGTACAAGAAAGACAATCGGATATTCTGAGATTAAAGTCCCAAAACGGAAATGGAAAGATTGTGCGTCATTGGTCAAAAAAAATCACATTGCTTTCCTTTACAAGGTTGGAGCAAGCTCATCACACCACAGATGCCATGTATTCCAAGATTAAAGTCTTACATTTTCTCTGAACATTACCCGCCTTCCCCAGCTATGTCATTTTGTTTATTTGTTTTTAACTAATGGTCCTAAACGCTGTCTTAAGAAACCCCAAGGTTCTTATAAACAAGCATTAAAGATGACATATGCTTTTGTTTTTACATCAGTATGTAATACCTGTATCTGAAGGAAGAGCCTCTGGTGAAGAGGATAGCTTTGGATTTGGGCTGGGGTTGGTCAAACAAACGGAAGAATGAGTGGTATTCCACACAGATCTTCCAGAAGATTTTACATTGATCACGACTGGCCATCATAAACTCGAGTGTGTCCTGATGGGGGCCCTAAAAACATACAGAGAAAGACAATGAACTCCCACATTAAACCAGTCTCCTCCTCAGTGGTTGTGGATTCTGAGACAAGCAGATAAAAATAACAGACATCCAACATTGGCTTTTTCTGAATGAAGACATTAATCTCTTCCTTAATACTTACATGAACCTCTGGGTGGAGCTTAATCAGGAAGCGTTTTCTCTTGAAGCTCAGTTTGCGAATCTTTGACCAATTAAAGGTATTTATTTTTGTGTTGCCCTGCGAGAAAAAGAGAATGTTAAATAGAAATAACCTTATTGTCTCAGTTCAGTTACCTCATTCTTAGGGACTAAGGGTCACGCCCACCACACACAGAAAATTGACAGCAACAGTCACCTGAAAAACCTGAAGGCCCATATGAGCAACAGCCAGATTAATTTTGGTGTCTTCCCGGTCAGCCGCTGGGTGGAAGCGAACGCCATACATCTCCAGTTTACGGGCAATCTCCAGGATTTGAAAGTCTGATTCAGCTGGAGTATGGCCCCTGGAGTAGACAATATGGAAAAAACACATCAACACAACTTGTCCTCGTCATGCAAAATAAACTATGTATCAAAATGGACTAACATAGTAACATATAACATAGCCTCTTTTATTCAACCTTTACATGGAACAGACTTTGTTTATGAACTGTGCTGCATAAATAAACTTTCACGTCCAATATCCCACCACATTTTCAAATGCACAAGCATACCACAGCACATAATTAGTTAAACGAATTAACTTTCTATTAACTGTTTGAGCCCATACTTTCCAGGAGTACATGATAATACATACCAGTTGGCCACATACTAATTAGTATCAACAACAATACTGAAAGATTTAGTTTGATTCTGTATTCTCCCACACACAAAACATTGTGTTCCTCTGACCAATAAGGTTCAGAAATCCCAATGGACATAGATTTTGGAGCATAAAGCAATAGTTTGGAGCCTTGTGTCCATTTGGCAATCTCTTTTTCTTTTTGATTCACCACATAAAATGTAAAGAAAGATGGTATAACGACTCCTTTGCAGAGTACTGTATCCTTAAATCTCTTACAACTTCGAGGATTTGAGACGACATTATTTAAAACCATGTGATTACAACCAAACAGCATGTTAGGAAGACCTATCCATCCAATCATCACCACATTCTAATTTTGTTCATCCGTTAAGCGGTGAAATCTCCTTAGGGCCCTCCCCTGCCTCACTGGCCTTCTGGCTAATAGACCGGCCAAAGCAGGGGATTAGGCTAGGGAACTCACCACTTGTGCTTCCACACTGGCAACCAAGGGAGGAGATTAGAAAAGGTCTTTAGAGCCGCCTAATACACTGGGTTGAAAAGAGTCCCTATTGGTCATTGGATAGTACTGAGCTAACAAGGAGGCTGGAGGTGGGAAAAGGCAGCGAAGGATTTTGTGAGACCCTGGACTTCTTATTATGGTGGTTTAGCAAGAACACAGTTGTCTCAATTCAGTTAACTCATCTTAGTGAACACTAAACATTTGTGTTTGAAGCCACAAAACAAAAGAAATTGTCATTCATGAGGTACCCTGTGGGATATGATGCTTCCTACAGTAATAGGACATGTATGGGTGCCTCTCTACTTGTCAAGGAATACCTGAAGAGTCATACAAATCTTGAAAGGGCCTCAATCTCTAAAATAAGGGTTGACTGTGTATATCATTTAAGAAATACATAACTTGCTCTGTGGAGCTTCCATTTTAATCAAACTTCTATAAATCTGCCACTCAAAACAATATATTCACTCATGATGGGCATATTTAAACTCAACTGTTCAGAGAGGTGGGCCTGTGTATTATTGTTCCCTTCTTACAACAGCTGGTGTTGCCTCTCACTGAAGTCATACTGCAGTTTCACAATGATACTGTTCTGGTGTGCTGTGATAACGCAGTTATAATGCATTACTTCTGCCTTCTAAGGGCAGAGAATTATCACTCTAACCCACAACACTATGGCCCTGCTTGGGAGCAAGGTCAAACCGTGACAGCCCTCGTCCTGAAACGAGCCGTGTCCACGTCACAGAAAACTTGCTTGAAACTGGTTTAACATGTGGTCAGGAGTAGAAAGAGTCACATTTACTCTTCTTACTCTCTAGAGCAGGGGTGCCCACACTTTTTTGGCTTGTGAGCTACTTTTAAAAATGACCAGGAAGTCCGTTAGAGAGGACAGGAAAACCATGAGAGAAAAAAAGATGAACTGTGCTCAAGAGAGGTGAGCAGAAGTGGCCAGTCAGCAGCTCAGAACAATCAGCTGATCCATTTTGTAGTAGTGATAAGAAGTGACTGTGTAGCAATTAATGTTTTCCTAAATTGCATTAACATAACCGTTAAAGCAGCTGGAAGAGGTGTTAACTTAGTTACTGAGGTTAGGCATAAACTGACATGTTCGAATGTTTGTTGTAATCAAAGATTAAGAGTGTCATGGAAGAAAAGATGCAGCCACAGCCAGGTAATGGAAAGGTGGATGCAGAAATACAAACAACATACAGCTTTAGCTCAACATAAGAAACGAGGTGTTGGACAGATCAGAGGGGCAACTTACAGGTGCCTGCGGTGGAGCTCCATGATCCTCTCTTGCACCTTCTCTTGGTAAGGCAAGAGCTTGGTCATCCTCAGGAAGTCCCTGTCTGCTACGTCATCATAGTCACCGATCTCCGCTGTGGTTAAAGGAAGAGCAAATCATCAGTTTTTTTCTGGGTACATCATGGTAAAAGTATATCAAGCAAAGTTTATTAGCTTTATTTTGAGTGTGCACATTGAATTCCATAGGGTTTTAGACCAATACTAATGCTTTAACAACTTCCTATTATTTTATTCTTACTTTTTTTCCATTAATTCCTAATGGTCTGTTGCTGATCTTCATTGTTGGAATTCTTTCAATACCCGTTCTGAAAGGTTTTACCTCGCATGTCTTATTTATGAGTCAGTTTTAATTGTGTTTACTTATTTCTATTGTTTTAGCTTTAAACTATCCACATAGTGTTTGTGGCTTCCATTGTAGCTCACACATCTGCAGCACATCTGCAGCACGGTGTGCTATAGAAATGAAGTTTTGCCTGCTTAACTATCAAGTTCAATGAGTTTGGAAAGATGGGACTAATAATTTTGGATATATTACTTTCTTTTATGACTACAATAATTGTGTTCATTACACCAGATGATAACATTCATAAATCCTTCACATTAAAATACAAAAGATAGAGTACAACATATGTTGTAGTACGTGTACTTTCACTCAGTTATCACTTTATTATTAGGTACACCTAGCTTCACTTAATGCAGTGCATTAGTCCTGCAATAAATCCTACCACCATGGAGGTTATAATGTTCAGGTTTTGTTGAAACAGTTTTATAGAAGTGTTGATTCATCAGTTTGATCATTTGGAGGCTGCAGTTTCTGGTGCTGTTGTATTATAGTTGAAGGTGTTTCTATTATTTTGCCCACCCCATTAATGTCAACGAGTAGATTAAATAAGAGAAAAACCTCTGTATAAAAAGGCAATACGATATCCTCCAAATCAAATAAACTACATTTTGTATCGATTGGAGAACAAAGTTCTGTAGTAAAAATAAAGCTTAAACATACACTGGACAAGGTGAGAGGCCAGCAGGGCTCCAGTATTTTCTGTGCAGATCAACCTGGCCTCCATCAGATCTCTTTTCATCTGCAGCGAGAATAAGTACCTATAAAAACAAAACACAACAAAGGTTTAGGTCCATCGTTTATGTTCATGATAGGTAAATAAATGTCAGGTCATCACAAAATAACTCCTTGAATCTTTCATGAGTTTTCATTCTTGAGTTTGTTGTTAAAGCAAAAATAAATGCATGCATTGACACCATTTGTTACTTACTGCAGCAAAAGCATTCAAAGAATT
Source organism: Cottoperca gobio (assembly GCF_900634415.1). Taxonomy (NCBI): domain Eukaryota; kingdom Metazoa; phylum Chordata; class Actinopteri; order Perciformes; family Bovichtidae; genus Cottoperca; species Cottoperca gobio. Next base: position 5,012,181 of record NC_041358.1, on the reverse strand, counting down.
TCATTAAAAAAATATTGTAATGTCCTGAAAATCATAAGCATGAGCTTTTCTGAAGAGGAAAACAAAAAAGAAATGTGTATTTTTTAAAGCCTCTCTACACATGCATGAGATAAAAGTAATATCCAGTAGGAAATTACAGTGACTGACCTCGTGTACTCCTCCTGCAGCTGACCAGGGTCTGGAGGAAAGAATTTCACAGACAGCCTAAAAAGCGTATTTGATGGTCCTGAAAAAACATGAAACCAAATCCTTAGTGCACAAATACATCTTCATTAGGAGGGATTTGAGCTAATATTTGAGTTCACTTACTTCTGACTTGTCTCATAACCAGTTTTGTGGCTTCCAGCCAAACCTGAAGAGAAATAAATAGCATCATCTTCACATTATGAGAACCTTTAGAAAAATGTGACAGATGATGACAGCTCTACCACGAATGACTCCCTTACTACTGTGGTTGTACGCTAAGTCTCCATGATAGTAGAGTGATGTGGCAAATGTTGTGGGCATAAACTGGCTTCAATGCATCACTGGAGGAGCCTGCTTGCCCTGGTACATCTGGGCCTGATTGAGGGAGGAATGTGCTCGGTCCAGACCCACATATTGAACAATTGACATCAGCTGATATTTGCTGAAATCTTTCTCCCAGTTTATAGTTACAAAATATATTGATGTTTAATGTTATAAACAGTTCAGGCTTGTGACAAGATCAGATGAATGCAACTAAACAATCAGATGACACAAATTATATTAGCTGTTGTTGATTTAACAACTCGACCGGCTACTGATGGTTTTAAACCAAAAAACACGGCAACAATGCTTCTGCCCTTTTTTTGGAGCAATTCTATCATTAAAAAAAATATACATATTTTTGCTCTTACTGGCAAAGCTATTTATCATTCTAGATTGTTTTGGTGTGAGGTGCAGAGTGTTGGAGGTATCAACTGTAGAGATGTCTGACAGCAAGACTCGAGATAATCCAGACCTTGTTGAGAGCGGTTACATGTAGGAACTATTTTCTTTCTAACAAACACCCGCCAACGAGTGAGCACGAGCCTCTCATTCATGAGTAGATGCACACTTGCTTCTGCGCGGTGATAAAGTTGGCGAGTGTAGTTTGGTAGAAAGAAAATAGTTCCGACAGGAAGCTGCTCAAAACAAGGTCTGTGGATTATCTTGAGTAACCTGATCAGGATTTCTGGAAAGAGACCTTGCTGTTGAGTGTTTCAGCGCTTTGTGCACCACAAGTGACATCTAGTTCCATTAGAGAGAAGAGAGACATCTCTACAGCTGATATCTCCATCAACTCACACCAAAACAATCTAGATTTATAAACAGTACTACAGGAAAAATATACATTTTAATTTGGGGGTAAGGGGGAACTTTCCCTTTAAAACTGCAACTACTCTACCTATATTGTCATTTACTTTTTATTTGTTGTTAGGAGGCATTTAGTTCTTTATATTGCTGCCAGCCTGTGCTTTAAACATAGTGCTCGACTCTTGGCATGTGAAAGCTCCTTTGAAAACCACACTGCAGAGCTACAAATGTATTGTATATATGCAGGCTGGCTTTGCAATGCTCTTGCAGTTGAATAGACTAACAAGCCAATGGGTCAACACCAGCTTTTTCTCTGTGAAGAAGATGTACACACAGTGTTCACTATTTCTTCTGTTGCTTTATAAAAATAAAATGAATTCCACTAATGTTTCTGGAGGAATTAAACGGGAAAGTCTGACATTTGTGCCAGACGAGTTAAAAATATTCCTAGATCATATACTGCTCAACTCTAGTAAAAACAATACATACAGTTTGCATTGCTGTAGAAAGATAAAGATCAAATGAGAAATGACTAAGAAGTTCATCTTTTGCCCTCTGCAAGTCATGTTGTCAACAAGCTGTGAACTTTGACCCTTAAAGCCACTGGATGCCTTAGCCTGACAGTTCCTGGATATGCAATGTGTTGTTTTCAAACAGGAAACAAAAGATACAGTTGCTGGTGTACGTACCCAGTTCATCTGCATGTTCTGAAACTCCAGGCCAAAGTAATCACTCTCTATGAGGTTGCCTCTCAGGAAAACCTCAGAGAGGAGGGCCTGTCCAATAGCTTTTGGCTGAAAGAAAAAACAACAGGGAAAAAGGAATCATTATTTTCAACACCATGCCAACACAAAGATTATAAAAGCCTACACATATCTTAGAAATTCAATGGCGAGAGAAATTGCAATTTGTGGCCTAAAAAAGGTTTTTAACAATATAGGTGATTAACCAACATTACAATAAAAAACAAACAGAGTTTTGCTTGGGCTGAGGTGAAGAAGGCCATAGAAGAAATGCTGTCCGTCTGTGTGGTGCAAAATGTTTTGCCATCTGTAAACGATCCACTTCACGAGTTTTATGGCTGCTGATGTTCCATCTGTCAATTCATGTAGTTCGCATGTATTGGATGAGTAAGTAACCTGCAAAAACCTGTACATTTAAAAAAAGTTATGTGGCCCTGAACAGAGTGCAGGAAATCTGCACCGAAGCTTACCTTCAACGCTCTGGGGTTTGTTTTCACTAAACGAAGAACTAATTACTATGTACTAAGAACACACTGCACTTGAGGTTTTGAATCCTAGCCGGCGACTTTTTGAGAAAATTATAGCCTGAAACATCTGGTTGTAATGTAAAATAGTATTTTTAAAAGCCTTATAAAAAGAACTGCTTTGCATTGGCTAAAGTAAAACATTACAACTCAAAGAGCAGCAGGAGATTTACTGTAGCTAGTCTTTTCATTACATTGATACGATCATATGTTCTGCATTCACAAAAATGTATAAATTGCAGGTGAAACCTACTGACACAACATTCATAAATTTAGGAATCTGTTGTAAAATGCCCCTTTTTCCATGTCTGATTACAGCTGATCCCAACCAGAGATCAAAACCTGGTGTGTTATAATACTTTGTCTAGGTTGCTTTTGAGTGCATGCCAAACATACAATCCACGCAGCATCAGTGAGTATTCAAAAAGAGATGTACCGGCGGCCAAACATTTGAGGGATTATGAGTCTGTTGAATTGGCAACCAACACCACTGAACCAGTCAAACTAAGAGTCAAAATAATCATAGACTGAGCTCTAAGCAGATGGAATCAATGTCTGAAGTGCTGCGTAAACTATGTTATTAGAGTAAAACCACATCTTCCCTGTGGATTAAGACATTTCCATCCGATAATCCCTATTTTCCCTTTAATGTTCACCTTTTTCAGTTGCAATTTAGGGTACGACCAGGATAAATTCAGGCTTACCATCATTTAAACTGCAGATTTAAAGCATGTTAAATATAAATATACACACACCCTTCATCTTAAAATGTTTTAATTTCAACAAGCTGTGAAAAAAGGGGGGTTGAATTGACAAGAAAACCATCAGTAACCGAAGGCAGATTAAGCAGATTTCTTTCCTCAGTGTAGTAGCCCCTCCTTTGTGTTACTCATTAACCTCTGCAGGAATGTCAAACTGCATTTACAGCACTCTCGAGGGAGAGTAAAATCCTCCTCTAATACATTCAGCTTTATCTTCCACAATCTGAAAGGGAGGGATGACAGAGACTGCTGTCAGACGGCTGGGAAAAAAGGACAAGGTACACCATTGTAAATCATCCTCACATCGTCCTGCATGAAAATACAAAAAGTATGCAGTGTAGTGGCTGCAGACACTGAATCTACTCTATGACATATCCAGAATACTTTATACATGGCATTTCATCACAATGCAGATCTGTGCAGATAAATTCCCTTCAAATAACTTCCTCTTAAAAATTGTGACATGATGCAACTAAATATTATATAGTATTATGTTTCCTGTCCAGATTGACAGAAAACTAACAGACAACAATTTTGATCATTGTAAATTCAAATATTTGTGTTTGGAGTAGTTGATCAGCCAACACAAGAAACTCAAAGATGGTACCTCGGTCTCTGGGAAATTGTGATAAGTGACTTCTTAATTTTTAGTAATGTATTAATCATTGTATAGACTAAATGATTATTACATTTGAATAGGTTTTAAAAGATCGATACATCAAAGAAAGCAGATCTACAGATCAATTGATAATGAAAACAATTGGTAGTAGCAGCCCCACACACAGAAAGTGAGTTACAGCAAAGCAAAATGTGAATCCATAACTTTGGTTTTATCACATCACATTTAATGGTGCCATTATCTTCTGAAAGTCATCCCAACCCCGTCTACAAACATTTATCCATCTAAATCCATTCTGCCGCGCAAACAAAATGTGTGACACAAACCAGTGGGCGGCTTCCTACAAGTCCATCTGGCATTTTCCATTCAAGCGTATCTGTGATGTGACCGTGAGATCACATGCAGTTTGTTCACACCAAACTTAAAATAAGGAAGGACGACAGTCTCCTCTCTGAGCTCTAAAATAAAGGCAGGTCAGCGGGTCACCCAATCAAGCTCAGAAAGCAGCAGGGATTATCACCAACAGATGTTTCTCTGGGAGACAAATCTTCCCGTGTGTGTGTGAGGGGAGGGAGGGTGTGTGTGTACTCAAGTGCAGGGTTTGAAAAGAAGCCAGCTCTGAGGAAGTACTGCCCTTCTCATGCACAGGGAACAAACCACAAAAACACAGGTAACCTAAATATCCAGCCTTAATTCAAACCAAGGGCTTGGGTGTACCTCGCATGACAGGTTACGCATGGTTCAGCGAACAGCAGTTGATACTCCCCAGTCACCAGTGAATGGCAGTGAGCTCTAGCAGAACCTCCTACTGACAGCAGGGGTGTGTTGGGGCTTGTATTTGGCACAGTGGGATACACATTGTTAAGGCCTTGCCACCAGGAGATTTCCTGCCGACATACATTTTAAAGCTCTGCATGTCAGTGGCCACTTTTCACAAGTCTGTGAGGAGACATTTCAAAAGATCAACAGTTCCTTTGATGCTTTTCCTAACTTATTGGCAACTTTAAATCATCAGTGCAGTCTTCTTTTCTCAAACCTGGCTTCAGGACACACCTGTGTACAGTTTGCCAGAGCATTTGTTGGCAGATAAACATTACGCAGTGGTAATCAGGATCAGGTGTTTTAGTGTGCCACCGCCTTCTGCTCACATCACCCGTGTAACCCAGATACTTTCCAAACTAATCTCCATAACACAGAAAGAAGCGATAGGTGGGACCTCCTTGAGTGGTAGCCAATACTCTCAGCGGCAAAACAAAACATCAGAACGGTGACAACAGGAGAGATCAGTAATGTGCAGCCTTGTGACTTGCAACTAATGATTACTTTCATTATCGATTCATCTGCAGAATGTTTTCTAGATTAATTGTTTGTTTAAAATGTCAGAAAATAGTTTAAAATGTCCATCCTGTATCTAACTCCCAATGTAATGTATTTAAATGTCTTGTTATGTCAGTCCAAAACACAAAGATATTCACTTTAATATGATATAAAACAGAAGCAGGAAATCTCCATATTTGAGAGACTGAAAACTGCATTTTCTGCCAGTTTTGCACATAAGATTACTTTAACCATTAAGATCAGAATAGTAGGCGATTATTATTCTGTCGATGGAGCAAAGTGTGCAGCTCTTGTGCAGAGCACAGGACACAAGTCCTTCTATGCAGCTATTAGATCGTTTAGCTACTTCAGTACACAGTGGGACAGTGTGAGTGTGTGAGCTGAGTGCTCAGCTGTAGTGGCTGTAATGAAGAGGAAGACCACTTCTTTTTCAGCACGCACATGAAAGAGATGCTCCCTCCATTACACATATCATTTTACTTTATTATCTCCAACTCTTTTAGTCTGATATTACTTTATTCAAAACTATTGCAGGATGCTCAAAACAATACACACATCTCACCAAAGTCCATCTTTGTACGAACAGTTAAAAGACAAAGACAGCACTAACACATTACTACGAGTTTCATCAGCTGACAAAATCAAACATACTGCAACAGGCCAGTGGTTGAAATTCCAAACTTTCTGCAGGGCTTCACTTTGTGAGTGTCCCCTCCCCCACCACCCGGCTCAAACTTTGTACTGGCCATTACTGCTCCCTCTGAACTGCTCTTTTAACACCAGTGGCTGCCCCTCTGTTCCCCCCAACCCACTTGGTTGTCAACCTTGCTATTTATGTGCTTGTTTGCTAACACTAAAAGCAATGCCTGCCTGGATTCCCTCCCACCAATGCCCCCGACTGTACTGCATTTTCACACAGCTAGGTTCTACATCCCACCCTCAGCCTTTTTTGCAAGTTTTGAGCTGGAAGTTTGGGCCAGCAAAGGGGCTGGCTGTGCTGGATAAAAGAAGCCTGTGTTTCCCTGCCCTGCTGGCCCTGCCTCCCTGTCCAGAAACCACAAGGCTGAGCTTTCTCCTGTGCTGGCTGTGGGAGGGGCCTCTGTGGACAAGAGCCATGCAAAGAGCAAATGTCTGCCGATGATGACCATGCTAGGTACCTGCGGCAAGACGAAGGCCACATATCAAAGAGCTCTGATCCACCTGATCTGATTTGTCTGTTGTAGCTCCCCGCTAAAGACATTATACGACCATAAATGCACGTATTTGAATCACTCCATCTGTCCATACGGTTCTCCATTATCATGAGATGAAATCTGTAATGCGTTATAGGTTCAAAAAGTATAAAGCATGACAAAGCCAGAACCAATTGTGCTCTATTTGTGTACGAAAGCAACACAGGGTTCAATCAGCTTTTTATGAGTAAAACTCAAGCCCTTTAAAAGAGATCTAAACCAGCTGTTCATTTTACTTTGCTTGTATGTTTTGATCATGATTATTTAATGCTTTGTTCCGGTCCACTCTGCGTCTGTTGTGAGACCCCAGAAGACAAACACATATGACGATGGGGTTTCATTTCAAATATTGACAGATTTTTGATGAGTGATTAAAACAGATTATATTGAAAATCAAGCATATTCCTCACCTACAATTCATAACAGTCCACATTGAGACAAACTTTCAAGACTGTGTGTGAATCCTGGCAACACATTCATGCAAGTGTATTTGTGCCATTACCTGCCACTCTTACTATAATAATGGCAGATGATATCATCTTCACACAAATGTGTAAAGCAGCTGAGAAATCTAATCAAAACGCCACACTGACTGGAGGCAGTCGTTTGAAGGCCACAATCATTTCAAACATTCAACACTGCAATTTGAATCTATTTGTGCAGACAGTAAGCATAAGGAAAAATTACAAAGTAGGAAAAGTTATGCGGCTTTTTAAAAAAGAGATTGTTGTCACATTTACATGAAATTAATGATGACATAGCACACCGGGTGATACTTTTAAGTGAAAATTAAACATGTCATGTAGCGGATATATAACTCTGCAGCCACTCTGAGTATAAACAAATACTATTCTCCCACCGGCCCACGACTCCTCAGTATGAATGAACAGCAATGTTGGGCAGTGGTGGGGAACAACAGAGCCTCTCAGAGGCCATCTTGTTCTGTCAAATTGCAGTCTGCTTGACAACAGGATTGCCGTCATTCCCCTTTTTGCAGCCATGTATTTCTGTCTGCCACCTTCTAGCAACACCATGTCTAGAGCTCCCTTTAACCTCTTCAGGCCAAGTTCATTTGAGACAAACAGAATATCTTCCGTGGTTGCCATATCTTCGTTTTAGGGAGATATGGAATATCTTCCTAAAACATACAAAAAGAAAAAAGCTTCTTGAAATTTCTCTTTTCCTCTTGACAGAGGAGTACAGGGACCCACTTACATACAAATCAAACACGTCTGTCACATTCTATTAGGTTAAGACTGTGAGACAACATATGGTGCATAAGATTATGAAATGTCTGTCTCAGCAGTGCCCCCAAACTGCATCTGCCAGAATCGTTACGGTTATGGCTACACAAGGTTTTAGGACAGAGTAGTTACACTAGTTAAATACACCAAACTATTCCAATAGAACAAGCCCATAAGTCTAGTTATAGCCTATTACACCGCAAATTAAAACAACTCCATCAATCAGTCATTGACTTGGGTGTTTATTCATTGTGTAGACTCCACTTTGATATCTCCCCCCACACAGAAAAGACAGGAAACTTGCTCTGATATAGTGGCTTCCTTATTGCTTCCTATTTGACTTCTGAATGACTCTTGGCAAGTAAACACCTGAAAGCACTTTCAGTGTGGCTCTAAAAGTTTGCACAAACCAACCGCCAATCTTTAAAGAGATTAACTTCTTTGTAGAGTAATTACAAAGAAAAGGAAACAGCTATCGTTCTCGGCTACAGATCAACTTTTGTTAAATTGTAGCTCACGACCACATAATTTCAGTGTAATTTGCCTAGCACTGTATGCTTCTGTATAGCTTTGAAATAGATATGAATTTATGTTATAAAAATGCATTTAGTTGCTGTGGTTGCAGCGCAAGAAACCCCCCATTACTACAACAACACTGTCCTGTCTGCCAATTTCATCATCAGTTAAAAAGAAAAGGATTTAAAGGAATTATTGTGGTGCTATTCCAGCAACCCCAGCACCGAGGAATACACAGGTTGATTATTCAAAATGAACTGTTTGTTTCCATTGAACACAGACTGGAAAATAACTCAATTTAATTCAATGTAAACATGTTCAAACTCTAGTCCTGGATGGCCATATTATTTAACTCCTTGTTGGCTGAGGTTTAGGAACAGAAAGTATCAACAACTACTACTACTACTACTACTACTCCTACTACTACTACCTTGAGCAACAATTACAGCTAATAAACTAAAAAAACGTGCCCTGGTGAGTTACACTAAGTTACTTGTATAAGAAGCCTTAAAGAGGAAGCGATTTCAGCACCAAAGCCATGTGGCAGCTGTCACCAGCCCAAGCCACACGCACCCAGGGTAGCACAGCAGGACTAGAAGGTCAGATCAGATGTAGCCTGCTGTGTAACAAACTGCAGACTTATCACTGTGTAAATACACGAGTATGCAAAAAAAAAAACAATGACACTGTGCAACAATTCAGGAGAAACTTACGTCAATATCAAAGAACTCCTGGGAGTCGTCCAGCCCCTGCACACGGATTTGTAGTCCTCCATAGTTTTTGCTCCCGCTGAGCATGTTGCCACTGAGGCTCTGGCCCGGCTCCAAAGTGCTGATACCAGCATTGAACTGGGCTCCTAGCCTTATGCCAGGGGTCTGCAGGGCCCGGTATGAACCCTCAATATCCCCCATTACTGCTCAGAGCAGCTCCCCCACCTCTCTCACTCCTGCAAACACAGAAGTGGACAGAAATCAGCAAGGAGGTTGAGAAAATGCGTCACATTAGGAGTTGGGTGAAGCAACCGCTGTTGTCCGAGTGGTGTAGGTGGACTTCAGGTGATTCCCGGTTCAACAGTTTTTGCATGTTTAATTCCAAAAGTAGTCCGGCTGTCTGCAGCCGTTTGTAGACATGTGAGGCTCATAATACGTGTAACACACAAGAGTTGACATATCTGAGACCGATATTTAACATTCACTCGAGCCATCTGTGTAGCCTGCAACAAGAGTGTAGGTTGAAGCCTGCTAGAAAAGACGACCTAAAAGTACAAAAAGAAAAGACGGCGGACAGATTTTGAGTTTCTGGCGTTGCATGTGGGCCGAGTAGGTCAGTAACACTTGAAAGTTGCATTAACCAACATTTTAAAGCGAGAAAAAATGACGTTTACGAACTACAAAAAAGTCAAAGCCCGTTTAAAGTGTAGTTTCTTCTTGAGAAATGGAGCTCAGTGGAATCTAACGTTAGTTTAGCGACGAGAAGCGACACGAAGTATTGATATCCTTAACAGAGCTTTTCTCTCCGAAAAAGTCGTCATACCAGAGAACCTACATGTGATAATATGTCAATAACGTAGCAGTAAACTTACCGCTTTGCCCGTGTCGAAACTATTTGCTAAAAGTTTGTTACACCGAAAAGGACACTACTCCAGTCCATGGTCGTCGTCGTCCAACGGAGTGCGTACTCAGACTAGTTTGTCATTGGCTGAAGCAGTCCCATTCGTCCTGCCATTGGTCCAAATATGGCGGAGGATTGTAGGCTGAGGAGCGAAGATTTACCTTCCTTTTCTTTAAATAGCCTGGATGGATGGAGAATAAATGTGTCCGCCTGAAAGATTACATGTTGTGGATTTTTAATAAGACCTCGTGGAAAGTTTTAAAAAGTGAATGGTCTCGTGGCTACGTGTGTTTAATCTGCAGGCCGATGGGGTCAACACCCAGAGGAAATACAAATGATAGTCCTGTCTGATAAATTTGATCTGATATGACTCACAAAGCGAAACAGCCTTTCTTTAAATTTGGGCTAAAGTTGGATCCGTTGATAAAAATGAATTATTTGCGGGGTTTTCTCTGTACCCCTCCACATCACTAGCCTACATATTTTGTCAAAAATGTCTCTGAAAGCATTAGGTAACTGTATGCGTGTGTGTGTGTGTGTGTGTGTGTGTGGACGCTCGCGCGCGCGCCACCTGCCTGTCCCTCTCCCGAGTACACGACGCTAAACGCTAAATCAATCATGATGTATTTGTTTGATATATTTTTCATTTTACTCTGTTGTTAAGTAGGAGAGTCAAACTGAATTATCTCAAGGAAAGAAAAAAGTCAGTTCTGACATTGTAATGGAGCTCCCCCTACTGTTTTCTCTAAATAAATTACGAAATTGGATTATACTTCAAATTATCCCAATACAACAATCTCATATATGGTCATATATAACCATAATCTAGCTCCTCAACCTAGATGTTTTTAGTAATCAGAAAAGGGAGATCTTTTTTGTTATCCTTACTTTATATAGGATCTTATCCGATTAATCATCACAGGTGTTCATGTGGCTCATACTGTAAACTAAAGTGTTTCTTTCTGGATTACAGGTGACATCATGACATATTCAGACAACATGTTGAAATATTATACTGCAAAAATGCAATACAAGGAGACATAACGGAAAGTGTTGGAATATCATCAGTGTAACTTGTAGAAAGCAAAATCTATTGACTATTAATTCCTCATATTTTGTAGATTCTCCTTCTTACAAGTGATAAATAACACATTTCTAAACTATGTTGTTAACTTTTTTTTATTGTATTGGGAAATTGTTTATTTATAAACCAAAGTTTTTAGGTTCACAAGCCTCATTCCCTCTTTTTTTAAGTAATTCAATTTCATGCGTAACTCTCTTGCTCTTAAAAACAATGAAAGAAGCAAGTCTGACAGCTCAAAGTGGTCCAAGCTGAAACATTGTTGTGTGAAACACAGACTGTGGATGCTGTCATGGAATTCAGTCATTTAAGGGGAGACACCCCAGGTTAATAGGGTAAGAACAATGTAACTAATATATATCACCATGAAACCGTTGATAAGTTACATTAAGACAATTCATTTTTGTATTTAAAGTTTTCTGAGATGTTATGTCTAAATGTAAAATTTGGCATCATGAAATTTTGGTGAATGTAGGAGAAATCTACAGACACAAGTTAGTAAAATAAACACCTGAATGTGTGTTTTGGATGTTGTCTTTACACTAGTCTGAAAGAAGACATAGAAGCAAAATAGTTCAAACTCTCAAAATTGACCATGTTTTTGCCTTAAGTGTAAGTATATATTTGTATATGTTAGATTGATTTATAAGAGATGTATGTCATGTGTCTGATTTCCACATTCTTTCTTTTTGATGCAACTGATACTTAAAACCTGAGTTGGTTAACTTAGCTTGAATCAATGCCTGAAGGCTACATGCCTTATATTTTTGGGGATATGAGTAGCTTGGCTTCTTTGCCTTATTCTCTTACGCCATGCTCGTGGTGTTAATTTTTCTTCTTAGTGTCATTCGTCCACATCATATCGACAAACATCGTTACATTAGAACCCCAATATAAACACATGGTGCGTCAGGATTAATAAAGTGAAACATGAACACAAACAACCATAACAGTTTTCCTCTGAAAAGGTATTCTGTTAAAGTCGATAATGCATTTTTTCTTTTTACTATTTTACTCAATAGGATCAATCACAGGGGATGTTAGTGATCAGGGGTTTAAAGGGGTTTAAGGCTGTTCTCTGCTCGTTCATACAGTTAAAGTGTGGCCGACATTGTGTTTTTGGATCCCGTTTCTGACAAGATGGATATTAATGATGAGTTAAAATAGTTTGGCCGCTATAATCCAGTTTACTGATATTCTCTGCTTTTTCCCTCTACTGAATCGGCTATCCTGAAACTGGCCTGAATATTAGGATTGTATGTGCACACCGTTTTGTAAACTTTATTAAGTACAATTAGAAAACTGCATTTATTATAGCCTACATGGATACAAAATATTACCAAAAATACAAAATACAAAAATATTACCAAAAGCTGCATGGAGTAATACTGAGTAATACAATGCAATCGTTAGTACTGGCACGGATAAAAAACAATATTTGTGGATTTTGTCAATCTGGTTTTAAATACAACATAAGAAACATTTGACATACAAAAGATATGTTGCTTATAATAATTCAAATAAACAACTAAAGCAGTAAAAACTGGGAGTTTTATGTTTTATGTTATGTTAGTTTGTGTTTAATTTTTGTACAGTCAATTGATCATTGATTGATTTAGACCAAGGAACAAATATATAGCACTAACAGCACTGCAAGATACAACAATTACAAATGCATATATGGCTGGCAGGCTGGCAGGCTGGCAGGCAGACAGGCAGGCAGGCAGGCAGGCAGGCAGGCAGGCAGGCAGGCAGACAGACAGGCAGGCAGGCAGGCAGACAGGCAGGCAGGCAGACAGGCAGGCAGGCAGGCAGGCAGGCAGGCAGGCAGGCAGACAGGCAGGCAGGCAGGCAGGGAGAAGGATTGTTCTGAGCACAGGGAGACAAAAATTAGACCTGGCGGAACAAAACCACAAAACTACATAGATTGAATTACAGCGGTCTGACGTCAACTACCACTTGGAGTGGAAACAACAATCTGACGATGAGTGGAGGAACGAGGAACAGGTGTGCTGGTGGAGCTGGAGAGGGAGGCAGACACGCAATGTCACAGACACACAAACAGAGAAACCAGCAGAGGGCACAGAAGGTGAAGAAACACACCAAAACATATACTGGGGTACGGCTCTGGCCGTAACATCACGAGTGATCCAGAGAGCACTCTTAACAAGATAAAATATCTTATTTTCAAAATTTCCATAAATGGTTTGTCATGCGCAAGGAAACATAACTTTTAAATTTGAAGAACAAATATCATATGATCAAATTTAGATTATTAAAATGGTTTGATTATTAGATTTGTTGGCTAAAGAAATACTATTGGTTCATTGAACCCCTTGCATGCGTTCAGCTTCTAAATGGCTTCCATGCTGCTTTTGATTTTTTTGTAACGCCAGTACTGGCACATGTTTACTTTATTTATATTTATTTAACAGTAACTTGATTTCACCACTACTGAATTTCCTTTTCTCACAGCCTTTTTATGGTGGCATCTCTCCAATGTTTGGGCATGTGCCAGAGTATTTGCACATGGCACAACCTCTGCCCTGGTGTTTAGGGGGCATTACCTATGCTAATAATAAACAATTGGCCATGCGCCTCCACATCATTCAGCACACCTGGGGAAGAGCAGATTTGGACGGTTACAACGCTTGGATCTTATTTATTCTTTTAACAGAAAATTAAGATATAAGAGAATGTTGCTGCATGAGGCCCATTGTATTTAAGACAATGAAAAATGTTTGAAATTAAATGAACTCTTTGTCTCAGTTGAGATTTTGCGCTCCTCTCCGGGTCTTCTGTATCACAGCAACTACAACGACACAGAGCATCACCAGCAGACCACTGAGTACTCAACATCTCACTGCGTAGAAGGTGGAGTGAATCCCGAAGGGCTCTCTGTACTCAGAGTAGAATTTTAGTTATTAACATACACTTAAAATCCGGGTCAGTAACTGCACACCAACACTCTGCTGTGTCTTCCAATGTGACATTAGAGATAACCAAGCTCCCACTAGGGTACCAGTCACTCTGCTAATGCTCCGATTTGGTTTGTTTGGTTTGACTTGATGAACCAAAGATGTCTCACACCCTTTCCCCAATCTTTATATCTGTGACTTCTCCCCCTAAGAAGAGCTCTACAGCAGGTGGGCCAAATTTGGTGATTTAATGTTGGCGGTAAAAACACCAGAAAGTAGTTTTTGGTCTACTGAAGACACAGTCTGGTCAGTGTAGTGCACAGCAATGCTGCTGTCTCTTCAGCTGAGCGGTAGATTATCTGTAGGTCCAGTTTTAACAGTACTGAAGGGTGACTGCTAACACACAGACAGGTATACACTGTAAAGTCTGTTGTTGTGAGGTTAAGGCCCTGTCACACATATCCGTATGGCAGAAACGTATGCCGGCGCATACGAAATATCGGCAATAGGTTGATATAAATTAAGGGTAAGCTGTGATCGTTCGAAGGGTGCAGACGATACGCCGAACACGCCAGACATACAACCCTGTCACACAGCTCTGTATGGCAGAAACACATGCCGGCGTATATGAACATGAGCTCAAAATGTGTCAGAGTCCAAATACGTCCAACTTTTCCACAGCGGTGTTGTAGTTGACGTATACATAACGAATACATAACAAATCATTATACGTATGTCAAACATTGATAGCGTATCACTTACTTATACAAAACGTATCAGAGCGTCTGGCCAACGGAGCTGGAAAAGTGCCATTTGGTTCACGTCATGCTGATGCTGGAGAACGGCTAGAATGTACTCTTGTTGCAGCCTCTCAGCATCCTCCATGCTCTCTGATGATGGGTTGATGTATTCATCAAGACGTGCTGTGAAGAAGTGAGGATGAGCTACTCACAGGGACCCTATATACTATATTCAAACCGCAATAAGCTCCCAAAACGCTAGCTGTACTGTAGAAACACGTTTAATAAGTTACTCTGTCGTCAGGGATCATCTTAACATAGGTTACGAATAGGTTATCCACTCGTTATCAATAAATTGGCTGTAGGATTCATCGTCAGCCGACGTAGCCTATATCTAACGTACCCTAATGTATTTACGTACTGTATTCACGTAGGTATTCACGTAGGTATTCATGTAGGTATTCATGTAGGTATTCACATACTGTATTCACGTAGGTATTCACATACTATATTTACTACTATACTATACTATGTTTATTTACTATATCAATAGGTTAGACATGCTTATCTGTATACGTTCGCTTTTCCGATCCGATGAAAAGTTGGACGTATTTGGACTCTGACAAATTGTGAGCTATTTTTCGTATACGTTTCCACCATACGGATATGTGTGACAAGGCCTTTAGATACACAAGGAGCTCATGTGTTTGTCTTCCTTGTCATTGTCCATCACTGATGTTGTATCATCCTCACAAAAACTTTTGTCTATTTGTAGCAGTAGCTCAGTCTGTAGGGACTTGGCTTGGGAACCTGAGGGTCCCCAAATGTATCAAGTACGCAATTCGTACATCTCTCCGTTCGTCCGATTCGTGAACGCGATCAAGAACGCCTCGAGGGATTTTCTTCAAATTTGGCACAAACGTCCACAAGGATGACCTGATTAGATTTTGGGGGTCAAAGGTCCCTGTGACCTCACCTCTGTCCCATTCTCGTGATCTTGATATCTCAGGAATGCCTGGAGAGACTTTCTTCAAAATGTGGCACAAACTTCCACTTGGGCTCAAGGGTGAACTGACTAGAATATGTTGGTCCAAATCATTGTGGATTCACAAAACACGTTTTTAACTCAAGAATTCATATGCTAATTATGACAATTTTCACACAAATGTCTAATTGGATAAAAATGATGACGGGTTGACATTTTGGACAGACATGAACGTAGACTGCAACTAGACCAGATTGAATCCCTCTACAAACCGGACCTTTTTAAAACCACTGAGGCCGTCTTGTCTTCAAACACAGAATATTTTGATTATTTTATTATGATTTGAGGAAACCACCAGCGAGAAGTGTGTGTGTGTGTTTTGTGTTTGTGTGTGTGTGAGTGTTGGACAGTAACTAAGTACATTAACTCAAGTACTATACTTAAGTACACTTTTGAGGTACTTGTACTTTACTTGAGCATTTCAATTTCTTGCTACTTTACAGATATTGTACTTTTTACATTTATCTGACAGCTTTAGTTACTTCAGGATAACTCAAGATTCAGATTCAGATTAATAATATAAAATCAACAAATAATTGATCATTTATAGGTTGAGATTGATCTCTTGGAGAAATTCACATCTACCCGGCAGTATATAGAGTAAAAAAATAAGTTCCCCCTTTACAGTAAAGTGACAAACACATTAAAGTATCACTAATTATGATCCAATAATATAATATATATTGTTCTGGAACGGGCCGTTGTGCAGAATGAGTACTTTTACTTTCTGTAACTAGTTTATTTGAGGCTGATACTTAGTAGTGAGATTTTTAAGGCAGAACTTTTACTTGTAACAGAGTATTTCTTTGCCGCAGTATTACTACTTTTACCAAAGTTAAAGATCTGAGTACTTCCACTGGTGTGTGTGTGTGTGTGAGAGAGACAAAGACATAATGTGCAATGTAATGCATGCCAGTACCATATTCTTGTAATTTTTTGCTGACACTGTGAGAGAGGCGTCATTATGGTACGTGTTGAGGCTGTAGACTGTGATGCTACTATATCCATCCATTATATTATAATAAACAATGAGCCAAGATAAGTTGCTAACCTCTGTAAAACTGTTTTACCTAAGAGTGATCATGATAAGTTTGACAGAGGTAGAGTATTTTAAAGGCTGTTATTGTAGTGTCCCCCCTCTTTGCGGTCATTTTGAGTCTCTTCCTGGTTTCTCTTTGAGTGACATTTTGCAGATGAAGGCCAGCAGGGCCCCTCACACTTTGGACCCCTTCGACCTCTCCAGTAATCCACCCATGCATGTTACATGCATCTTTGCAGGAGAGTTAGGCTTGGAGAAAGTTTATGGTAGGATATTGATCAGAAGATCGCCAAATACAGTTTCTTACAGTCACTGTCATAATAAAATTGTAACACATTTGTAAAGCTTCTAGAATAAAATAATGGATTTTGAGCTGTAAGGGCTTATTCTTGACTTGAATCTCACGGCCCTTATCAACTTTTAAATTGAACAAACTCCGCCCGCTGATGAAGGCTGTAAAACACATCTTGAAGTTCCAGATTTCTATTTTGATTTTAATTTAATTTAATTAGAATTTTTATAGAATATTAATTATTGGGATTTGCACACACATAAAGAATGTGGTATATGAATTATAATTAAGAAGTGATGTGTAGTTAAAGCCTTGTGGTATGTTTCACATATTACTGTATAACAATCAGTTCCCTACATTGAGCTTTTCAGGCTTTCAACTTCAGCTTCATATTTGTATCCTGATCAAAAAGATTTCCTTTTGCTTGAGGAAACAAATTGACTTTTTTACCCAAAAACTTGAGAATTTGTGAGTTGGCAATGATTAACACAGTTTCAGAATGGATCAATTACAGGGTGTATTCATTTTTATTCGTGTTTTTAGCAGTCCACTGGCAGTAGGCTGTGGACTCTACCGTCTTGTGCAGTATATAAATGAACAACTAGCTAAGGAACTAGTAGGACCTGATAATGTAGCCTCTCTGTACTTGTATTGGGGAAGTATTTCTGCACATGTTGTTGTCCTCGAAGAAAGTAGTTTGGCATGTGCATATTGTTCTCTCACATTCACAGCAAACAACATTATGAGCCTGGATTCATAACCTTAAAATGGATTGCAGTGGGGGAGGGTTGGTATTGGGCTTATCATTTATCTGATCTCAATGAAGTTTAAAAAGTCACTGACAAATCATCACATATTGAAATGTGTGATGACAGGTAAAAAAATAAATAAAATAAAAATATCATCAATTAATAAAATATGAATTGTTATAGATCAAACTAGCCAACAGTTTATACCGTTTTTTAAATGTATTTTTATAAATATAATATATGATACACATAACACTTTCAATGAAGCTATTTAGCATAATGAGGAGGCAATTATTTTAAATTTGAATTTGAAGCACAATTTGCTGCTAATACTTAAGACTTTGAATGCAGGCCTTTTACTTTTTTAACACATCCTTGATTTAGGCCAAATGTGCATTGTTGGAATACAACATTTACCACATTTATCTTATTTTTTATACGTAATGTAATCAGTGTTCAGTAGTTTTACAAGAGTGTGTCTGTCTCGGAAAAGAAAAGAAGATATTTGTAATCGGACTCTTTGACGTGACGTTGGAGGATATGATTGGTGGGCGGCCCTGGTATATATCCGTCAGGCTTCAATCCCACCTTCTCGCCAGTGGAATTTCATCTCAGCTTCTGCACCTTCAGGGCAGACGAGAACATAAAAATAAGTAAGTACTTCACAGTTTTCTACTGAATATGACTGCAGGGCCATTACATATGATCTCTCCATGTCTCCTGTATGACAGAGTGGTTCTTGTCGGGTAGACAGTTTGTTGGTAAACCTTGAACGTTACAGTATGTTCTGGCCTGACTCCGTGTCATTTCTCCCCTGCTCAGCTGTATGCCTACGTGGACTTAGCGAGCTAGTAGAGCAAACTGTAAGCTAACGTGAGCTCGCTAGCTAAGGCTACAGTTCAATTTGTACTTTTTACGACTGTGTTAATGCTGGCAAATGTATATTAAAATGACACGAGCCCAGTGTATGGGTGTAACTGAGGTATTTGAGGGTTTTATTTTCAATCCACTGTTGGCGTAATGTCATTATAGCTGGCTAAGGTACAGCTTGAAGTTATGTGTAGGGCTTTGAGTGAGCCAAGCTACATATTAGCCGAGGAGCTACGTGTCACAGTCGCGCACACACCACAGTCAAAGTTTTTAGCAAGTTTGCTAACTAGCGTTAGCTTGGGCTTTGGAGCAAGTAATCCATGCTACAGTGATTTTGCTACTGAATATCCCTCTTCTACTAAATGGTAGACGTATTTGCTAAACATCCGACGTTATTTTACGGACCCTTTGTCTCTATTTCAGCACATTTCTTTATGGTCGATCAACGTTAGCCAACATGACGGCAGCTAGCATTAACTGTGATGTGTCGTTGGCAACTGTCAGCTAGTTAACTTGATATCGTGTTAGCTAGCACTCCCACTAACTAGCTACTTAAATCCTTAATCTGGGATTTGTGTATAACGTTATAGAGGCTTCAAGGTTGCCATGCTGCAGCTAACGTTAATGCAAATTAAACTAGCTAGACGAGCACGTCAGCGTTAACTTGAACAGCTCATTAACACGAATGACCTCGTAGGTTCGATATTATGACGCTAAATTTGATTAAGATACATTGGTTTACCGCTTTGTGTGATTGGGTTTTTTTTATGAGTTTGAAGCTCGTGAGTAATTATTAGTCACCAGTTTAAACAAAAAAATGCACCCATGACATGGTAGTTTAAGCAAAACAACCTTGCATCACTGTAATTCACACGTGTCATTTAAAGCCATGGAGGCATTACGGGCATTTACATTATTTGTTGTAGTAATAATGTTATAAGGAATAGGCCATATGATCTCTGTGCTAACACTTCTATACCAAATAAGTAAGGGCTAGTTAGTTACATCTTATTTGTGCCTACTTTTATAAATATTGTGTATGCACAAAAAGGGACCATAAGCCCTTACTTAACATTGCAGCCTGTGCACACCTTAGTCGTTACTTAAACCCATGTCTATTAACATTCTGGACTGAGAGGAAATTGGTGACACCAGTGGCAAACTAGTAAAAAACAAAAACAAATGTTTTAATTACTCTTGCAAAAATGACAGCTATGCCAATTCATACAACCTTTAATAATCACACCCTTCATTGTGTGGTTTTGCCAGGCATTCATGGCCTATTTACCTGGTTCTCCCACAGCAGCTTCATTAATTGCCAGGTCTGGCCTGTCAGACAGGGTAGTGTCCAATTATAGAAGCCAGATGCTTGTCAAGGAGAGGGAGCTCCAATGGCACCTATACTTTACTAGTTCAGTAATGCACTTCTTGGCATCAACTTTATCTGAGTACTTCTCAATTTCTGGTTGGTTTCAGTTGTCTGAGGTGGCAGTATTCTTTCTGCTGATCTCACTTGAAGCACTACTGTCAACATATACAAGTTAGGCCCCAGCAACAGCTGCTTCTATTTAACACATGTGTAATTTACATATATTTTATATGTATTTAAAATTGATCATACAAACATTTTTGAGAGTACAATTTTCTTCTATGTGCACACATAACCCGGTAGTAGCTGGTCCGTGCAAAGGTTTTGAAGTGAAGCCCCTGACATTTTCATTTCTTTATCTTTCTTTGAAGCTAAGATGCCATTCTGGTTATTTCAATACAGTTGATCCTTTTTTTCTTTCTTTGGTTTTCAGGCAAAAGCTGGCAGGCTGACGGGAAATTGCATCTTTACAGGACGGATTATCTGGTAACTGACCATTTAGCTGGTAAGTTGCTACAACTATTACTATTGAAAGCACTGACACTAAAACCATTTTAAGCAATTGGGAGTATACAGTTTTGTTTACCCTAAATGGGATTCTGCCACAGCTTGAAAGCCGGCACTTTAATAATGAAGTATAATTATGATTGTGGAGTAGAAAGCTTCAGCACTTTGGCTGAGCAAATTTGCAAAGATTTTTTAGGTTTGTTTACTGATATTTAGGGTACACCGTCATGCCTTGTTCTTCACTTGTTAGTGTTTGAATTTTGGCAAAGTGTGTGTGTGTGTGTGTGTGTGTGTGTGTGTGTGTGTGTGTGTGTGTGTGTGTGTGTGTGTGTGTGTGTGTGTGTGTGTGTGTGTGTGTGTGTGTGTGTGTGTGTGTGTGTGTGTGTGTGTGTGTGTGTGTGTGTGTGTGTGTGTGTGATCTCCAAAGCAAGCTGAAAAATGCAGCCATGACATGAAAAAGACTAAACCTATTTTGTAATAAAGTAAAATCAGTTAGGTGTTTTGGAGATTTGTTGAAACATCATTTTCATTGTAGTTTACCTCCCGTCAAAGTGGGCCCCAAAGGACAATGTTTTATGTTATGGTCTATTCTGGAGGAAAGAAACTTGATTCATCATTACACTGAAAAACCATTGTTCACTATTTAGGTATGTTGCATACTTTTAATTTATATTTGGGCTAAAACTGACACATTTAATTTAAATGTTAAGTAACTTGATGTATAATTTGAATGTGTAACTGAGTCTGTTCAGCTTAGATGTGGCTTTGTTTTCCTCATCATAGATGACTTTGGCATCTTATGCAACTTCATTAGCCTCAAAAAACTTTGCGAGGACATCCTACCTCCAAAGTTAAATGACTGTTCCTACAAAGTTGTTCACAATAATGCAATCCTTTTAAAAATGTTTAATTTAATGTATAGATTAAAGATATTTGCACACTTAAAATTGGCAACAGGGCCTCCGAACAGTAATGAGTGCTGGGCAGTGCAGCCTTAAGTTTATGAAGCCTGACAAGGAAGAGGCCAGTGAAAGGGTGGTCTGAAATGTGTAGGGGGTGAAAGTGCGTGCTGAACTGACTACTACCATGTTGATGCTCAAAATGAGTTTCCTTTTGTTGCCTGGTCTATGGAAAACCTTTTAATATCACCAAGTTATCTGTGACATCTGGGAGTGTCTTCCATGCTTTCAGATACATTTCAGGCATGTTTGAAGGCAAAATCCACTTGAAAACAATTTGCATTCCTCGGCTCTTGTTGGCCAGAATTTTAAGTTTCTCTGCAAGCCAGAAAAACACAACAGTGACTCCTGATGATGTATTGAGCTTTATCATTGAACGTGAGGTGGAATCAGGCCTCAGTCTGAGCACTCGTTTGTTTATTTCCCACTTTTTAGAGCAAAAATAGTTTTTGTAACACTTACAGCTTTATATAAGACAGAAATCTAAATAGCTGTAGGGTCTTTAAAATAAAAAATGTCATAGATGAGATTGCTGTTGTGCTTTCTATTTGGCAAGAGTTATTCATGTTCAAAGACCAGAGACAGGACATCCCTAGTTTTCTGTTGGTGGAGTTTTGCTTTAATCCATAGACGTACAGAGGGGTCAGTGGGGAAAAATCCTCTTAACCCTGGAGCCTGCTCACTAGGTTACACTTCTTAGAATAGCACTGGACAAAGACTGTCGAACAGAAGACAAACTGGTTTCTGCTGGAAAGACAAAATGTACTGTCGCTGTGGCTCTGCCCACACCAGTGTTTTCTTTGTGGTGCTAACGCATAATTTCTTTTCTCTCCTCTCAGCATACATTAACACAGTGCTGACATCATAATGTGACAAGAAGTGTGATTATTCTGTGACCAACATGGCTTCTTTTGATAATGGTAGATTAGATAATGGTAGAAATCCCAAAGTCCACCTATGATAAGCTTCTATAACGTGCTTAACCTGTGCATGTGACACTTCAGAGAATCATTTCCACCATTCAACCAGGGGCCTTGTTTATAGTTTCAGTTATCATGACAAACGAGTGTATGCAAAACTCAATTTCTTAATTTAATAAGGAGCCTATCGTATCACTTTGTCCCTGGTAGTACTGATGTGCTAAACCTGTTCACAGGGCAAACAGTAACTGGTTAAATACAATGATCACTACATGTTGCTGTAGCCCATATTTGCAATAACGCAGAACAAATAAGAGCGATGATGAAGTGTTAATAGATGATTAGTTGTGATGTGGCTGTATCTGTTAGACTGACACAAAACAGTCATAACCCTGTTACATTTTTATTTAACATTTATACGGCAAGTAGGGCTACCACTAACGACTAATTTCTCTCGACTATTTTACAGATTAGGCGATTATTCTAAACAATACATTTTCCTCCAAAATATCAAATTGACCATTTAATTTAATTCATTTTAGTTGGACTTAATTTGTCAACACAAAACAAAATGTAAACAAAGGTTAACATATTAAAGTGCAAAAAGAGGGCTTATTATTTAAGTCAGTAGTGCAACTAAAAAAGACATCGAAAGAGGAGAAAAACAAACGCATCATAATTATTTAACATGTAATAATGAAGGCGTAGTAATATTCACCAGGTGTCTTTTTAAATTGCACCTTTTTTAAATTGTATCAATCACACAATTATTCAAAAGTGATCTACTGTTTTAGGCCATTCCCTACACAAAGAAATGTGTAATCATTAATAAAATAAAATGATTAAGGTACATGTCTCAAGAAGCTCACGGACACACAAGCACCGTCAATCAACGTAGAATAAGCCCAGAAACAGCCTAATGTTTTCTCACTGCAGCACAGGCAGTACATGAAGATGAACGGCACCCGGTGCCCCACCGTGCCCCATTGCTCGGAACTCTGCCGCTTGCAGTGCAAGGACTATGGGCAGACCGCACGGTACATGTACTGCTGCTGTAAAACAAACTGCAGAAAAAAAGTATCTGTCTAAAATTTTGACGGCGGTGTATTTCCAGTGTCAATGTAATCTTGGGGAAAAAACAGACCGTACTAAAATTAAGTAACTAAAATCTTAAAATGAGCATTTGTGATGTTACACATTTAAAAACTAAGTTAACAAAAAGAGTTACAGCTCAGAAACATGCATACTTGGGTATTGTTTAATATGAGTTCAAAACTCAGCTAATCTACTGATGGTAAGAAACTTAATGATAAAATGGGGTGTTGTAATATTATGTGCTTCCTGTTGCCAAACCTTTGAAAATAATGCAAACTTTCCTTACAGTGGCATACTCGGACTCTCTGTAAACGTGGGATTTTGACCATGAGCTCAGTCGCTGTACTTACGCAGGAAAGCTTCAATGAGCACCGCAGTGGGCTCTTGCCGGAGCAGAATGCTGCTGCTGCTGGTGGTGGTGGTGCTGGTGAGTATTTTGGATTTTTAAGGTTGCGCTTGATTTGTTAAATGAAAACACAGAGCCATAAGTGGAATAATCTTTTTTTTTTTTCTGTGTTCAGCTGCTGTGGCAGGACCAGCACCCAGTGTTGTAGAGGAAGAGGATGCTCTTCCTACCTACAAGGATGCTTTCCCACCTCTGCCTGAGAAGGCGGCCTCACCTGAGGGGACCCAGGAAACTGCCAACGCCTGGACATCCAAGATCCGTCCTCTCAAGTCCTCTGTTATCACCCAGGTACAACGTTTTCAAAGTTACTAACTCATGAACTAAAAGCTTTGCTGGTTATTGTGTATCGTAATTTACTGATTGGGTTTTTTATTTGTTTTCTTGGAGATGGTGATTCACATCAACCTTCTTGTACTTAAGTTGGTGGTCCTACATTTCCTAGAATGCATTTCACCATTTCCCAGAGAACATGTCTCAACATTTTACACTGACTATGTGAAGGTGGAGAAAGTGATAGCAAGAGATACAAGTGTATACCGTAGATATTCTGAGTTCAGTCACAAGTTTATGCAAAAAGTAATTACATTGCTTCACTTTCCAAGGTTTGGATCAATAACATTTTCTTGTTAATTTACCACTTTAATCTTCAATGTTTCTCTCTGAATATTACCCGTATATTATTGCTGGGAATTATGAGGTCACCAAAATGTAGATTTATCTAAAAGGTGAGCACAGTGTGTACACGCCCACATAGTTGAAAGAAAAAGGGCGAACCAGGCAGCAATAATTAAACCACCTGTGTTTTTGTACCCAAAGTGCTTTAATAAAATGTGAAATAATTGCTGTTTTAATGAATTTAACCTCTGTCTTATAAGAACAAATAAAATGCAAACTATTTTTTAGTGACCGCGTATTGTGAAAACGGTAATTAGTAATGTCACATTTTTTAACCAAGGAACCTTTTTCACTGCAGACTTTTTGACCTGTAGTTGCAGGAAAACACAGGTGCAACTTTTAACATTAACTATGGATGAAAGTGTCTCAGTATGTCATGACACTGGGCCAGCCTGCACAACACCAGAGCCCTCGAACAGAATGCTATGCAGTGTTTGTCAATGTTATTAATCACTGCAGAGACATGTCAAAATATCTGCTGTAAAAAGGCCTCTTAACTAAACATTAGAGTAAAGGAATGTGCAGCATACAGTACAATAACATGTAACTGCCTCGAGCATGCTCCGATGATTAAAGGTATTTTAAAGAAAATAAATACTGTTTATAGTATTTATTATTATTTATTATTTATGGATACTGCTACCCTTTCAGGCCTCTAAAAGTTAAAAGAAGTTTCACTGTTAGGTTTAACCTTTTAGTGTCATGTCCACACTAAAGCCATAACTTTCTTTTTAAGGTGGCACAAGCTAAAAAAGAGAAAAGAGAGAAATCCTTTATCAGTTGAGGGATAACTACAGCTACACAATCTACAGTGTCACACTATGTATTTGTTTTCAGTGCCAACGGGTCTCATTTGTTTTGAAAGTTCTATCAAAGCGGTCCTGATGTAGCAGTTGTTCATCACATGAAACTTTTGTTTTTTTGTTTTTCCACAACTAGGTTTTCCATGTGCCGCTAGAGGAGCGCAAGTACAAGGACCTCAACCAGTTTGGGGAAGGAGACCAAGCAAAGGTCTGTGTTGACATCATGCATAAGACCGGAGCCCACCTGGAACTCTCCTTGGCTAAAGATCAGGGTCTCTCCATCATGGTTTCTGGGAAGCTGGATGCCGTGATGAAGGCCCGTAAGGAGATTGTGTCCCGACTGCAGACTCAGGTCAGGAGATCTGTCTTCTTGTTGATGTATAACTGTATATGGTATTAATAGTTGGAAGACAATAGTGCCAACTGTACATTTGAACCCCAACAGGCCTCGGCTACTGTCGCCATCCCCAAGGAACATCATCGTTTTGTCATCGGCAAAAATGGGGAGAAGCTTCAGGAGCTCGAGCTCAGGACTGCCACCAAAATCCAGATCCCACGACCCGACGACCCCAGTAACCAGATTAAGATCTCTGGTACCAAGGAAGGCCTGGAGAAGGCCAAGCATGAGATTCTGTTGATCTCTGCTGAGCAGGTAACGGAGACAATCTGCTTACTCCATTGACATGCACGCCAGATATAGCGGCTTTAGGACATATTTTCATTGTTTTCCCATTGCCCCTCCTACTACTTTTAGGACAAGCGTGCTGTGGAGAGGGTGAACATTGACAAGGTGTTCCACCCATTCATCACCGGTGCCTACAGTAAGCAGGTAGCAGAGATGATGCAGGAAACCGGCGCCCGCGTTAATGTCCCCCCTCCAAGTGTGAACAAGACGGAGATTGTCATCACTGGGGAGAAGGAGCAGGTGGCCCTTGCTGTGGCTTTGATCAAGAAGGTTTATGAAGAAAAGGTAAGCTACATTTAAGTGATTACAAGGAAAGCTGGTTTTAATTGTTTAGAATTTTCAATAAATTTGAGTTTTAGTTAGTTTTTCATCGTGCGTTTGCGAGTTTAAGTTTTAGTTTCAATATTCAGAAAGCTTTAGTTTTAGATAAATAGTTTAGGGCCAGGTATAATGTCTTAGAAGTATGTTGCTACATGCAAAAAAAGATTCCCGACCCCAGCTGTTTAACATTAGTCCTGAGCTGATTAGCTTGGTTAAATGGCGTTCTACTAACTCAAATATTTAAATCATGTGAATGAATTGCAGCATAGCTCCATCTCCTGGATTGTCAAGTCTCATCAATGAAATTCATGCAGTCAAATATTTTTGGTAGTGATATATTATAGCTAAAAATAAATATTTTCATTTCTATTTAGTTTCAGATTACGACAATATCTTTTTACTGCCTTTTTTCCCCCTTCAGATCTCATTGGTATGAGGAAGCTTTAAAGTAATTAAGATTAAATGTTGCGTAAGTGCCTGATCAATTCACCTTTTGTATTGCAGAAGAAGAATACTACCACCATTGCAGTGGAGGTGAAGAAGTCTCAGCACAAGTATGTGATTGGCCCCAAGGGTAACACCCTGCAGGAGATCCTGGAGAAAACTGGTGTCTCAGTCGAGATCCCACCTTCTGACAGCAGCTCAGAAACTGTCATCCTTCGTGGGGAGCCGGACCGCCTGGGTCAGGCCCTCACTGAAGTTTATGCCAAGGTGTGAAACATTATTATCTAGTGATGAACTTTGACATAGTAATCGTTAAAGCGATGAGGACTAACAAAGAACACGTTTCTTTTTACAGGCAAACAGCTATACTATATCCTCGGTCACAGCTCCTTCTTGGCTTCATCGTTTCATTATTGGAAAGAAGGGGCAGAACTTGGCCAAGATTACCCAACAAATGCCCAAGGTCTGTTGAATTACTAATTTCTTATTAATGCATTTTGAATACTTTTTATTTTTTTCTAGATTTCATATTGTAACTTATTTTTTTCTGGTATTTTGCCTTCAGGTGCACATTGAGTTCACCGAGGGAGAAGATAAGATCACCCTGGAGGGTCCCACCAAAGACGTGCAGATGGTGCAGGGCCAGATTGAAGTCATTGTTACAGATTTGGTGAGTATTGAGTTTCCTGTACAACTGTGTCTCCGGCATAAACCCAAAGCCAGACTGCCAACCAAAGGGGTTCTTCTAATGGCAAAGTAGATTGTGTAAAAGTGTTATTTTAATGGAGGGTAAAGCTTTTTAACAACACTTCAAACTACAGTTGTGCTATGTCAGTGATTTTCATGCTTTTGTCTACTTTCATCTAAAAGGTAAACCGTATGGACTACACCGAGATCAGCGTCGACACCAAATTCCACAGACACCTGATTGGAAAAGGCGGCGTTAACAGTAAGTACAGTGTTGTCAAAAGGATTTTGTATTTATTGCAACAGTGCCACAACAACGGGATCGGCATCCTCAAACCATATGTTTATTTATTTTAATTTTATAGTCAACCGTATCAAAGAGCTGCACAAGGTGACCGTCCGCATCCCCCCTGACAATGAGAAAAGCAACCTGATCCGTATTGAGGGGGATCCCCAGGGTGTACAGGAAGCCAAGAAGGAGCTGCTTGAGCTCGCGTCACGCATGGTGTGTACAAACTCAGGTTCACAGACAAGTTGCTGCAAATTGGATCCTGATGTGCAGGGTTTGTCTGGAAAGTTTGAATAATGCTTAGTTAATGTTGGTAAATTTAGGAACATGCTTGAATTCGAATATACTCCTCGAATGCTTGATGCTTGGTTTTAAAAACTTTTTTTTTAACATAATCTGGTGTTTTCATCTACACACTTTGACGAACTCTGGATGTGCCGTTACTAAATCTATCGTCTCTCGCAGGAGAATGAGCGTACAAAGGACCTGATCATTGAACAGCGTCTTCATCGAGCCATCATTGGCCAAAAAGGCGAGAAGATAAAAGAAGTGCGCGACAAATTCCCTGAGGTGAGTTGGCAACTGTCTGTTGTTTTGTCTGTATTGAACCCATTAAAAGTAATTTAATAACTCAATAATTATATTTCTTCCAGGTCATCATCAATTTCCCCGACCCAGCACAGAAAAGTGACATCGTTCAACTTAGGGGCCCACGAAACGAGGTGGAAAAATGTGCAAAGTTCATGCAGAAAATAGTGGCTGAGATGGTAAATATTTACTTATGTTTTATTTGGTTAAGATAGTATTTTAAAAGATTTCTAAATTTACTTCTTACTTCTTACTACTTCTTTAGTGCAGTTGAGTGTTAACTCAATGATTTATTTTGTCAGGTTGAGAACAGCTTTGCTCTCTCAGTCCCCATCTTCAAGCAGTTCCACAGAAACATAATTGGAAAAGGAGGCTCAAATATCAAGAAGGTACTTTATATATTAAAAGATTTAATGTAGTTGAATGAGGTCTTCAGGGCGTCCATGTTTAAGTGACTATATGTTTTCTTTTGCTTTTTAGATTCGGGAGGAAACTAACACAAGGATTGACCTGCCTGCTGAGAACAGCAACTCAGAGATGATCGTCATCACAGGCAAGAAGGCGAACTGTGAGGTTGCACGAAATCGCATCCTGGCCATTCAGAAGGAACTGGTAAGCACATGCATGTATATCAGAGCTGTGCAAAATGGCTTATGAATAATATCTCAATATTTCTATGCCACGATATACAATACATCTCTTGATTTTGTTTTTTTTCACATTTTCTCTAAAATGACAACTGATTTTGAACCCTTTGCGTATGATCAGACTAGTGGGATCAATCTAGTTAACTAATCTAAATTTAGAGGGAACACAGCTCCTATATGACATTTTAGAGGCTTTAATTTTGAAATTCCTCAGCAGACTGTCCTGATATTGTCTAAGTGACACTCTGTGTACTGTCATTGTGAAGACAAATTGGTCTTTGTAAACGGGAAGTTTCTCAAGGACACTCTTGGGTGGTCTGCTATCCTTTTTGTAGGCAGATTGGTCTTTTGAAACCATTTTTTTTTTCATCATTAAATTTGACTTACTATACACACCATTGAAATTCAATTATTCTCTGAGATAAATTGAGCAGGCAGTAGTAAAAAAAAAAAAAAAGAACGTTTTTATATCATTTATATTAATGAATTTACTATTGACTGACTGATAGCATATGACTGTCACCGGGAGGTGACACATCTCTTATTATTCTTATTAAGGCAGTTCTTACACGCTCATAATGTGTCGGCAGCTTAAAAAATAATTTGACTATTTGTTCCCGGATGCTTACAATGTAGTAATTTACTAGATCCCATGTAAAACAAGCCGCAATAAATCGAGCATATTCGATATATCTCCTATCCCAACATATATTGGTCTCTACAAAGCTTAAATGGCAGATGGGTCTAAATCTAGTAAATTTGCCTAATTAATGTCTCATTGTGTTCAGGCTAACATCACTGAGGTCGAGGTGTCCATTCCCGCCAAGTTGCACAACTCCTTGATTGGGTCAAAAGGTCGTTTTGTGCGCTCCATCATGGAGGAGTGTGGAGGTGTGCACATCCACTTTCCCACCGAGGGCTCAGGGATTGATAAGGTCACCATCCGAGGCCCTGTAGAAGAGGTGGACAAAGCCAAGCAGCAACTGCTTGCCTTGGCAGAGGAGAAGGTTTGTATAAATGTCTCTAATGATAAAAAGCTGAACTTCTGTTGACCTCGCTAAACTGGCAGCCATCAGACCGGTTCACAGAGAGAGGGGTGAAAAGCACTTCTTCTGTGACTTATTGGTCATACATTACCACATCCTGAGAATGTCTGTGTCCTTTCAACTATCAGACTGAAATTGGCAAGCTTGTGCAAAGCCTTCATAAATGAAGGCTGAAATGCTTTTGGCCTGCTGCAGTTTTCTCCCTCAGGATTTAAATCACGTTAATC